>NW_007251204.1:106943-170985 GCF_000164805.1 Carlito syrichta | reverse complement strand
AATTTTTTTTTTTTTTTTTTGAGTTGGAGTCTCACTCTGTTGCCCAGATGGCATGCAGTGGCCGCTCCCGGCCACCGCAGCCTCGACCTGCTGGGCTCCGGCGATCCTTCCGCCTCAGCCTTCCAAGTTAGAGAATATTTTAAACTTACCAAAAATTCTTAGAATCCCATTACTAAATATTAACCATTCATTTATTCATTCAGACATTAAGTAGTTATTTTATGCTAAGCCCTGCACTGGGGACTGTGAATAGAACTGCATACAAGACGGGGAGTGGTGGCTCATGCCTGCAATCCTAGTGCTTTGGAAGGCTGAGGTGGGAGGATCACTTGAGGTCAGTAGTTTAAGACCATCCTGGGCAACATAACAAGATCCTATCTCTACAAAAAAAATTTTTTTTTTTTTTAAAGAACTGTATGTAAGACAGATACAATTCCTTACCTCCATGAAGCTTATACTTCAGCAAGCTGGTAATATTTTTAATTATAAATTTTTAAAAATTTAAATTATAAAATGTACTTACATGGTTCAAATTCAGAAGTTATAAGAGTAAACAATAAAAAAATTCCATCTGGGCCGGGCTCGGTGGCTCAGCCTGTAATCCCGCGCCTTTGGGAGGCTGAGGTGAGTGGATTGCCTGAGCCCGCGGGTTCGAGACCCGCCTGGGCAGTGAGACCTCATCTCTACAGTAAATAAAAAAATCAGCCGGGCATGGTAGCGCATGTCTGTAATTCCGGCTACTTGGAAGGCTGAGACAGAAGGATTGCCAGAGCCCGGCAGGTCGAGGCTGCGGTGGCCGGGAACGGCCACTGCACTCCAGTCTGGGTGACAGAGTGAGACTCCAACTCAAAAAAAAAAAAATTCCATCCCTATCCATTTTCTCTCCCTAGATGCAACCAATTTCTTTATATAATAAAATAAACATATTTTGTCTCCTCATTTTTATTTGAAGCAAATAAAATAGTGGCATAGAAAATACAAGCCGTTTAATACATATGTATCTAAATTTATTCACTTAAAATATATCTTGGAGATTATTTTCAAGAGTTCACAAAGAGTTTCCTCTTTCTATCTTATAGTTGCATTATATTTAGTCAGATATCAAAATCATTTAACAATTTCTCCTGATGAATGTTTTATTTTCAAAACTTTTTACACTCTGTTATATTAGTAAGCTTGCACACAGATTATCTTCAGATATGTGAACATATCATAGAATATCCTTAGAAGTTTAAAGGATAAATGGGTTTATAATTTTGATATGGATTGCCAAATTGTTTCCAATAAAGTTTTTACCAAATAACACCCCTGTCAGTAATGTATGAGAGCCCTGATGGTTGGTGATACTTTGATGTGTTACTTACCAGGATTATTTTTCTTTAACAATCTTGGGATCATGTGACACAGTTTTAGTTTTATTTTTTTCCTTTGCAAAATTATCTTACTCTCCAAGTAGAAAAAAGTGATCATCTCTTTCCACAGATGTTGAAACCTGTATTGAAGCCACCTAAGGTTATAAAAAGCTGAGCCATGTATGGCTTGCTTTTCTATTCCATTTTCACATATTGAAATCTAGTGAGTCCAAATATTTAGTAACCAGGACTTCATTGGCTAACCAATCACATTTATGCCCAAAAGTGTCAGGCCCTGGCTGCAGCCCTGGCCACTTATCTTTGCATTAGACTGAGGGAAATAGCAGATGTTAGCAGCAGAGCAGCAGGAAGAGTGAGAGAGAGAGAAAGCGCCTCTGCTGTACTGGCTACATCATCTGTGTTAGAATGATCCAGGATGGCAACTTGGAGGAAAGGGAGGTGGTGTTTAAAATGCAGGGATAGGCCGGGCTAGGTGGTTCAGCCTGCAATCCCAGCACTTTGGGAGGCTGAGGCAAGGGGATTGCCTGAGCCTGCGGGTTCGAGAGCAGCTTCGGCAACTTGGTGAGATCTCATCTCTAAAGTAAATAAAAAGTTAGCCGGGAGTGGTAGCTTGGTAGTGCGCACCTGTAGTTCCAGCTACTTGGAAGGCTGAGGCAAAAGGATCTCTGGAGCCCAGCGGGTCAATGCTCGGTGGCCGCGAGTGTGCCACTGCACTCCAGCCTGGGCAACAGAGTGAGACTCTAACTAGAAATGAAATGAAATGAAATGAAATGAAATGAAATGAAATAAAATGCAGTGATAAGCACCTTTCACTGAACTTTGCTCAGATCTAGACACATATGCACACATGAATGTACACACACGCCCCCTACCTCCTATACAATGCTGCCTTCACTTGTATTTTATTTTTTGAAGACAAAATGTTCAAGAACATCACTTCTCCATAAATAATTCCCTAAATCCTTTAAGTTACATACTTTTTTTTTTTTTTGAGTTGGAGTCTCACTCTGCCGCCCAGACTGGAGTGCAATGGCCGTTCCCGGCCACTGCAGCCTCGACCTGCTGGGCTCCGGCGATCCTTCCGCCTCAGCCTTCCAAGTAACTGGAACTACAGGTGCGCGCTACCACGCCAGGCTAATTTTTTTATTTTATTGTAGAGATGAGGTCACACCAAGCTGCCCAGACGGGTCTCGAACCCATGGGCTCAGGCAATCCACTTACCTCAGCCTCCCAAGGCGTGGGATTACAGGCTGAGCCACCGAGCCCGGCTTGTTACATACTTTTTAAAAGCCTTTTTTAGAGTAGTCTTAGCTTCACAGCAATATTGAGCAGAAGAGATTAAGATTTTCTGCACAGTGCCTAACCTCCCACGTGGACAGCCTCCCCGCTATCAACATCCCTCACTCACAGGTACATTCATTACAGCTAATGAACCTACAGTGCCACACCATTCTCATTCAGAGTTCACAGTGTGCATTATGGTTCACTCTTGATATTGTACATTCTATGGTTTGTGAATTTATAATTCTACAGGGTTGGGCAAGTGTACAATGACATGTATAGCATATATACTGTTTGTAAATTATTTTCTCATTTCAGATATCGAAATATTTTGCCATACCCCTAAATAATCTTCTCCAACATCATTCTAAATGGCTAATGTATGCCATTATAAGGCTAACACATAATTTATTTACCCAATCCTCTACTGTTTTAGCTGGCTTTAGAGCTGAGACATTAGTGTATAGTAATTCCTCGCTTTACGTTGTTGATAGGTTCTTGGAAACTAGCTTCAAGCAAAATGACTTACAGCAGGTCCTCAAATAATGTTGTTTCTTTATAATGCCATTGAGAAAAAATTGGCTTCATCAAAAGTTGTTTTGCTTAAAGTCACAGTTTCCAAGAGGGTACTGACAACATTAAGTAAGGACTTACTGTATTACCTGGGACAAACAGGTCATTTCTTACTCATATCACTCATAATAACCACATATGAAAGTATTTTTAGGTTCCTTATAATTTGCAAGGGGCAGTTTTATGTCCAATATGGGAAGCAAAGCTGAATTATATGTAAAGGAATTTATATGCTGTTTAGAAAAAATGGATATTTATCCATTTAAAGAGATAATTAACACACAAGGCACTGTGGGCTCTGTCCCAGTGAATGATGCAGTCAATAAGAGAAAAGATTCAATGGTAGGAGACCAAAGCAGGAGAATCACTGAGGCAGGAGTTTGAAATCGGCTTGGGCAACATTAGCAAGATCTCCATTTGTAAAAAAAAAAAATGTGGTGCTGCACTACTTGGGAGGCTGAGGTGGAAGGATTCATTGAGCTCAGGAGGTCAAGGTTACCGTGAGCCATGATTGCATTACCATACTCCAACCTGGGTGACAGAGTGAGAAGAAGAAGTGGGGGTGGAAGGAGGAGGAGGAGGAGGAGAAAGAAGAAGAAAGAAGATGATTCAAGAGGAGAGATTGCTATGCCTCGCTGTGCCGAATATATCAGAAAGATATCAGAAAGACGTATTCTGATTAAATTAGTCTGGGTAGGTCTCACACATCTGCATTGTTGCAGCTCTCATGAGGAACACTGATGTAGAAGATGTACTTGCATGAATTTTGAAGGATAGGTAGATTCAGAAAAAAACCCAGGGTTCTGGGTGTAATGAAGAGCAGAGGGGGGTGTTTTTCACTTCTTCTTCTCACTCTGTCACCCAGGTTGGAGTATGGTAATGCAATCATGGCTCACGGTAACCTTGACCTCCTGAGCTCAATGAATCCTTCCACCTCAGCCTCCCAAGTAGTGCAGCACCACATTTTTTTTTTTTAACAAATGGGGATCTTGCTAATGTTGCCCAAGCCGATTTCAAACTCCTGCCTCAGGAGGGAAAATTTATATAAACAATGGGCTGAGATGAAAAATATTAATGCAGAAATATAGACACTTGGAATTTCAGAACTGGAAGGAAGATAAACATAGTTTCATCTCTCCATTCATAGTCTAGTTGTTCCTTCTAGATGACACTTGATAGTTTATTGAAACTTTTACCTATGGTATGGTATCTTATTTGACTTTCACACTGCCTGTGTGGAATAGATAGAAATTATTAACCTCAAGTTAGAGTTGATGAAACCCACACACTTTATTGGTCTATGACCAACATTAGATTGTGTTGACACTTGATAGAAATGAGGAGAAAAAAAGTAGAAAGATGATGAGGGGACTTCCACTTTTGATGATAGCAGGCATTTGGACCACATTCCTATTAAAGAGAATTTAAAATGAAAGCATATGGAAAACGTCTTAAAAGCTTATTGAAAAACAGTTCAAAATTTGTCAGTCAAGAAATAAGACAGCACTGGCACATGACAGTCCAGTCTTGCACTGAGGGCATCTGCAGATCTGGTTGCAGGCAGTTGCTAAACTGAGCTGAAACTCAGAAGGGTAGGCTAGCCAGAAGTACATCTGGACCTCTTTTCCTTCTTGAATGAAGAGTCTGGGTTGAGTGAGGAAAGAGACCTATTCCTGAACTGAAAAAACAAATGCTGACCTAGTGAGCACTTGTAGCCCAAATCCTCAATGTCAGTTTCAAGAGACATATGTCTTTTTAAATGATTTCAGATTCCTAGCACCCAGGTGCCTGGATAGAGACATCTTCATCCTGGACCTCTGGAAAACCTCACAAATAAATTTTCAAGGGCAAAAAAATCAAAGATAAATTAGTATAACAACAACAAAAAAAGTGCAATGAACAAGAACTAGCAGAAAACCAGCATACACTAACCATTCAAGACTTCATAATTTCAGGCATGGTGGCTCAAGTCTGTAATCTATGCACTTTGGGAGGCTGAGGTGAAAGGATTGCCTGAGCCCGCGGGTTCGAGACCCACCTGGGCAACTTGGTGAGACCTCATCTCTACAATAGATCAAAAATGAGCCGGGCGTGGTAGTGTGCGTGCCTGTAGTTCCAGCTGCTTGGAAGACTGAGGCAGAAGGATTGCCTGAGCCCAACAGGTTGAGGCTGCTGTGGCCATGAGCATGCCACTGCACTCCAGCCTGGGCGACAGAGTGAGACTCCAACTCAAAAAAGAAAAAAAAAAAAAAACTTTATATACTAGATTTACTAGAAATATATATATTTTTAGTGAACAGGAAATGACAACAAGTGATGTTATAATCTGTCATAGATTTGTAAAAGAACCAAATAAAACTTCTGTATGTGAAAAAATAAAATAACCCAAATTAATAACTCAATAAAGTGAACTTTAAAGTAGATTGAATAAAGAAAATAAAATAACAGACCTAGAAAATAGTTCAGAAGATACTGTACAAAATGAGAGAGATAGAAAGATGGAAAATAGGGAAGAGAGGATAAGAGACTTGGAGAACAAATTTAGAAGGTTCCAGAAGGAAAAGTGAGAGCATTGGCAGAGGCAGTATTTGAAGAAATAATGCCTGAGAATTATCCAGAAAAGGTGAATGACACTAATCTATAAATTCAAGAAGCCCAATGAATGCTAAAAAGATAAAAAGAAAATCACAGTAAAACTGCAGATAATCAAAGAAAGAATATTTTTAAAACACAAGGGAGGGAGGGAGGTAGAGAAGGAGAGGGGAATAGAGACGGAGAGAGAGTAGGACAGATTACTTTCTTTTTTTTTTTTTGAGTTGGAGTCTCACTCTGTCACCCAGACTGGAGTGCAGTGGCCACTCCCGGCCACTGCAGCCTCAACCTGCTGGGCTCCGAGGATCCTTCTGCCTCAGCCTTCCAAGTAGCTGGAACTACAGGCACGCACACTACCACGCCCGGCTCATTTTTGATCTATTGTAGAGATGAGGTCTCACCAAGTTGCCCAGGTGGGTCTCGAACCCGCGGGCTCAGGCAATCCACTCACCTTAGCCTCCCAAAGACGCGGGATTACAGGCTGAGCCACCAAGCCCGGCTGAAAGATTACTTTCAAATAAGCCATGGTTAGACTGATAGAATATAGAATGACCCATTAATGCACTGAAAGAAAATAACTGCAAACCTAAAATTCTATACTGAATAAAAACATCAATAAGAAAGAAGGTTCTCACAAAAGTCATTTAAAAAAGAAAAGAAGGTAAACAAAGACATTTTCAGTTGAAGAGAAAAAGAGTTCATCACCAGCAAGTCTCAACAAATGAAATAATAAAGTAAGTGGTACACACATGGATAACTCTGAATGACCTCTGATTTCATCAGGCAGTAAAATTAATGTCTGGGGGGAATTTAAAAATACTTACTCTATGATGACAAAATATACAGGCCAGGGAAATTGGGAAGGTACAGGTCATTTACTGATTATTTTCTCTGTGCCCTTCTGTGCGCTAAGTACTAAGGGGGCTGGGGCACTGCACGTGACAGCTCTTAGATTGCCTGCCACCTGGTTTCAGTCTCTTGGTCTCCATTCAGGCATAGAGGGGTGGTGGTGGGAGAATGGGAGGCAGGAAGAGAGAGGCACTTTCAGCTTTCATGGACCTAGCACTGAAGTGCCAGCAGGAGCTGGCATGGGAGCTCCAGCCCTCTTTTTTCTATCTTCCGTCTTCCTTTTTTCCTTCTCTTTCTGATTTCTGGCTATCCCTCTTTTGTCTTTCTTTGTCCTTCACCTTTTTAACATCTCATAACAAATTCCCTGCATCAGGCTGGGCAGGGTGGCTCACGCCTATAATCCCAGCACTTTGGGAGACCAAGGTGAGAGGATTGCCTCAGCCCAGGGGTTCAAGACCAGCCTGGGCAACTTGGTAAGACCTCATCTTTACAATAAATCAAGAAAAATTAGCTGGACATGGTGGTGTGTGCCTGTTGTTCCAGCTACATGGAAGGCTGAGGCGGGAGGATCGGCTGAGCCCAGCAGGTCGAGGCTGCGGTGGCAGTGAGCAGCATGCCACTGCACTCCAGCCTGGGTGACAGAGTGAGACTCCAACTCAAAAAAAACCCCAAACAACAACAACAACAACAAAATCCCCTGCATCAAATACCTCTGCTTGTAATACCTAGAGTGGTTTTTGTTTCCTCTCTGCCCTATGCTGCTCTTTCAAGGTTCTTGTCCACTTCCCTGCTTCCTGGATCAGCCTCTTTCCAGTTCCTGGGGCCCTGCAGCTTCATCTGCAGCACCTCCTTTCTGTCATCATCCTTCTGCTCCTGGTCTCTAAACAGCATTTGTAGTTCTGACTTGTCTTCTGTGAGAGTAGAGTGTCCAAATACCCTAGAAGGTCATCGATGTGCTCCTCATACAGAGGGTGAGCCAGGTCTTTTTGGACTGAGAGGATGTTAGAAATATCCCTAGTATATTTGGGTTTCCCTGAAGCAACCTTCCTCAACCAGAAGAGAACTCTTGGAACATCTGTAGGCAGTATCCTGGAATTTAGGGAGGGGCCATGAGGGTCCCCTTCCTGAAGCCAATCAGCACTCTGCCCTCCCCTGGGGCCTCACTGGAGCTGTGGGGGACATCGTGTAACTGCTCTGTCCTGGGTATTGCCAGAGTCTAACCTCTCTAAGAACTTGTCCAATTTTAGCTGCTGGCAGAAGCACTGCCCTTCAGTGAAGCCCACAGAGGGCACAGGGCTCCTGATGCCTGGATTATTCTGTCCACTCCAAACCTCCTTCAGCTCCTTAGCTCCTAATATTTTATGCCCTCTTCAGCTCCTTCCAGAACATCAGCTCTAGAAGACAAATCTCATTCTGTCACTGACTTCTTTAAGACCTTTCAGTGGCCTATTTCCATATAATATTCTTAGTAACTTGCAGGCAGTGATCTTTCTAAAAAAGAATAAAAAACTTACCATGGTTTGCTTTCTCAGGCAGAGGGATCTTTCTAAAATGGAAAGGAGACCACAGCACTCCTGACCTTACAAGCATTTGCCATCCCTTCCATTCTTCTCAGGATAAAGTTCACTCTTCTTTTTTTTTTCCCCTCATGTCTATGAAAGTTTATACTGCTCCTTGGCTTTCTTGAGCCTTGTATCTCACTGCCCCTTTTTTGTTCCACTCTTCAAAGTTCTAGTCACATGGAAATGATCTGAATTCTTCAAATATTCCATACTGTTTGTTGTGCTTAGAATATTTTTCCTTGTCTTCTTGGTTTGGCTAATTCTTTCACATCATATATTTGCTTAGATGCCACTTTCTCCAGAAATTATTCCTAGACTCCAAATCTGAGCTAGATGCCATAGAGGCTATCTAGAGTGCTGATGTCTGGATTATTCTGTCCACTCCAAACCTCCTTCAGCTGCTCAGCTCCTAATATTGTATGCCCTCTTAAGCTCCTTCCAGAACATCACAGCTCTAGAAGACAAATCTCATTCTGTCACTGTCTTCCTTCAGACCTTCCAGTGGCCTATTTCCATATAATATTCTCACACTACACTGAATTGTGCTGACCCATTGTGACCAATATAATACATTTAATGAATAAAATAAAATTTGAGGTCATACGTGGTGGCTCATGCCTGTAATCTCACCCCTTCGGGAGGCCAAGGTGAGAGGATTGCTTGAGCCTAGGAGTTCGAGACCAGCCTGGATAATATAGTGAGACTTTGTCTCTCTCTCTAAAAAAAAAGCTATCTGGGTGTGGTGGCACACACCTGTAGTCCTAGTTACTTGGGAGGCTGAGGCAGGAGGAGTGCTTGGGCCCAGAATTTCAAGGTTGCAGTGACCTGTGATCATGCCACTGCATTCTAGCCTGGGTGACAGAGTGAGATCCCAACTCAAAAAAATAAAATAAAACAAAAATTGAAAATGGGTATTTTATTTTGTACGTATAGTGTTTTCTAAACAACACTGACATACGAGTGTGTATGCGCATGTGTGTGTGTGTGTGTGTGTGTGTGTGGAGAGAGAGAGAGAGAGAGAGAGAGAGAGAGAGAGAAAGCCAAAAATGTGTACACATTTTAAGAAAGGAAAACACTGTATTAAAATTATAATACTCAAAAAGATGAATAGAAGTCACATTTGGCTTCTGCAATTATAAGAGATGCACAAAGTTACCATCAATATCCAGACACACTGATTACAGTGAACATTTCTTAAATTGGAAAATATAGCTATTTAGAAAGTAAATTGGAAAGAGGGACAGAGAGAGAGAGAGAGAGAGGAGATTCACCTCTCCAAGGTAGGAGAGGAAGCCAAAACTTGGGGAAACATGGTAGCCATAGCTCAAAGAGCCATGTGGCCAGACCAGAGTTTAGCAAAGCAATGGCCTGAACATCTCTTAAAATGTATGTAAATATTCTTGGCATCCCTGGTATTTTATATATAACAGTTAAGCACTATATTGGGCAGGCATTCTAAAGTAGAAACTTTCTGAGTTCTGGTTTTAGAGAATATGGGGGTAGATCACAAGGATAGGGACCTCACCGGATGAGGACAGAATTCATTCTTCCTAAAGGGCCATGCTTACCAAGTGAGCACAGTCAGGGTGGACAGTCACAGGGCTTGCTCCCATGATTTCAGCAGGAGGTATAGTGAAGCTGGGAGGCAGGGCCAGCCACAACCCCTACCTTGAGGAAGGCAGAGGACTGGAGGAAGGCAGGGAGGGAAAGATGGACAGGGAGGAGTGATGCATTTATTGGTGGAAATAAATTACAGAAAGTGTAGGATGTGGAGGAATAACTAAGTGTGTTTACTAGAATTATGAGCTAGATGAAATATGGTCACGAAGTCTGAAACTTTTTCCATTAAGAGGTGATGTCTATTTGTCTACCCCTTAAACCTGGCTTTGACCTAACAATGTGGCAGAAAGGATACTGGGCAAGTACACCAGTCACTATAGAACAAGTAAGTTATATCTGGTCACTATTTTACCTTTTTATCCAAAACCTGAGCCCTGGCCAGGTGCGGTGGTTCAAGCCTGTAATCCCAGTAATTTGGGAGGCCAAGGCGGGAGGATTGCCTGAGTCCAGGAGTTTGAGACCAGCCTGACCTTGTCTCTACAATAAATCAAAAAATAAGTTGGGCATGGTGGCACATACCTGTAGTTCCAATTACTTGGAAAGCTGAGGTGGAAGGATCGCCTGAACCCAGCAGGTCAAGGCTGTGGTGGCTGTGAGCATGCCACTGCACTCCAGCCTAGGTGACAGAATGAAACTTTGACTCAGAAAACAAAACAAAAAACTGAGCCCGTATCCCACTCAATTCCCCCCTTACAGATAAAAATCCAAGGCACAGAAGTTTAAAAGATCTGATGGAAGCACCACAAGTATCTATCAACAACGAATGGACAAACAAAATGTGGTACACACATACAATGGAATATTATTCAGCCTTAAAAAGGAAGGACATGTGACACATGCTACAGCGTGGATGAATTTTGAGGACACTATGCTAAGTGAAATAAGCCAGTCACACAAGTACAAATACTGTACGATCCCACTTATAGGAGGCATTTAGTCAGCCAGGCTCGGTGGCTCAGCCTGTAATCCCGCGCCTTTGGGAGGTTGAGGTGAGGAGATTGCCTGAGCCCGCGGGTTCGAGACCCGCCTGGGCAGCGAGACCTCATCTCTACAATAAATCAAAAAATCAGCCAGGGATGGTAGCGCATGCCTGTAATTCCGGCTACTTGGAAGGCTGAGGCGGAAGGATCGCCGGAGCCCAGCAGGTCGAAGCTGCACTGGCCGGGAGCGGCCACTGCACTCAAGTCTGGGTGACAGAGTGAGACTCCAACACAAAAAAAAAAAAAGAAGGCATTTAGTCAAAAATCATAGAGACAGGAAGTCGAATGGTGGTTGCTAGGAACCATGGAGAGAAGAAGATGGGGAGTTAGTGTTTAATGAGTACAGAGTTTCAGTTTGGGAAGATGAAAAGTTCTGAAGATAGTGGTGATGGTGGCACAATAATGTTAATGCACTTAATGCCACCAAACTGCACACTTAAAAATGGGTAAGATGGTAAATTTTATATTAGGTGTATTTTCTCATAATAATAATACCATTAAAGAACCTAAGCAGCATGCTGCCTCTCTGTAGTATCCCTGGAGGTTAATTAGATAGCTATTAGGAACTGGCTGAAAGTCTGCAAACACTTTCCTGGAAATGTAAAGGACCCCAGGATTGTCAGGTGGGCTCAAGCACAAGGTCTTTCCATTGTTAACTGGAAAAATATTCACAGCTCAAAAACACTAAGCAAGTTTAAAGTCAAGAGTTTCCCGTGTGGTGCAAAGGGAATGCCCAAAGTCACATGTTTTGATAGCACTTAAGTAGCTTCAGGGTGACAACTGGAAAGGAAACACTGCACAAGTCTAAATGCCTCCCCTTGGGTTCAAGATGCAGAGGAGCAACCACGTTTGGTTGAATTTCATAGGGGTTCTGAATCATTTATTAGCATGGTCAGTAAAGTCCACTAGTAATTGTTCAACCCTCTCTTTAACCGCTTGTAACCTAAGCAACCAACCCTCCGCACACTGTCAGTGTCCTTAGGGGCACACCCAGTGCACTCGCAGTACCAGCCACAAGGGGCCAGACCAGGAAAGTTTGCGCGGTGGTTGGGAGGAGAAATAGTTTCAGAATCTGGTTAAGTAATTCTGGGTAATCGACACTCTGGCCAATGCTCTATTCTGCGGTGAGCCAAAGCCTGTTCTGCGTGGGAAAGGGTGGGGCTGGAAACGAACTGTTGCAACCCACTTGTGTCCAGATACTGCACCTTCATTTCCTTTCTTCTTCTACTAAGCCCTCATTTAATGATACTTAATATAAATATTTGCAAATGAATTAAGGTTGAAATTAATATTATTGTGTTGAAGAAGGGTAAGCAACTTGGTTGTACACTTATTTGGAACAAAGGGAGAAAACTGTGTGAAAACTCACTGTTTGGTGCAGTCTGACAGAAATTGGAATCTAAGCCTGACTTTGGTTTTCTTTTAGTTGCCTCCAGTTTGTACCAGATTAACCTGACCCTTAGCAGGTCTGAGATGAATGCAGAGTGTCCCAAAAGAGCTTATAAAATAATAATAAATCCTCTGTATAAGCTGTCTGCATCAGCCAAAACCTTCAAGAAGCTATTTCCAGCTCAGGGAGGTTTCCCAGTCACGTTTATTTACTGAGCCCCTACCAGCTATTTTTAGCTTCATATCCCTTTTTACTAAGTCCAGCTGGCAGGTGACAACTTTAATCCCTTAAAATTTATCTGTAAAGTCAGAGCATTTGCTTTGCCTTTCTTTGTCCTCAGAAGGAAGAAGCTGGATATGGGAAAGTCCTGGTTCCCCTGCTCAGTGATTCCAGCAGGTGGACTGAGTATTCCCTTACTAAAAATTCTTCCCTGCCATCAGGGGGAAAAATAACTACTTAAGGGCAAAATGCTGTCATTGGGCTTTTAAAATACCTGAAAATAGCGGGTTCTTTGGACTAGTCTCCAAAAGTTACTTCAGAGACTTCTCAGATACATTTGATAATTAAAATGCAATACCAGGCCAGGCACGGTGTCTCACATCTATAATCCCAGCACTTTGGGAGACCCAAGCCAGAGAACTGCTTGAGTCCAGGGGTTCGAGATCAGCCTGGGCAACAGCTCTACTTGATAGGCAAAGGTGGGAGGATCACTTGAGCCCAGGAGGTCAAGGGTGCAGTGAGCTGTGATGGTGCCACTACACTCCAGCCTGGATGACAGAGTGAGAGTGAGACCTTGTCTCAAGTAAATGCATACATACATACCACACATGCATACACAATATAGTACCAGTGAAATGTTGAAATAAAAGGGAAAACTATTGTTACATCAACATTGGGAGCTCTTACTTTCTTTAGGGTTGCTAGCAAGGTACTTCCCACCTGTTCAATAGGTTATTCATGAGTTCATTCTTTTTAAAGGCACAATTGAAGGGAAAATGTAAAACATAAATTCTTCCCATTCTCTCTCTGCCAGATCCCATCCATTGAAAATGTCCAGGTACTCATGGCACACACATGTGCGCGTGCACACACACCCAGATACTGTGTCACTGGGTCATGGTCAGCTCCTGTGAGAACTGGAACTTGGTTTTGTCCAGTTGGGGCAGGAACGTCAGAGGTATCACCTGCCAAGAGTTTCAGCATAAATTTCTCCTTAAACAAGTGCCTAAGACCGATTCAGAGTTCTCTGCCTTAGGAACTAGGAAGAGAGAGAAGGTCATTGACTATTTTTTGTTTTTCAAAGAACAAGAGTACAAGCCTCCCCAAGAAATTACAGTGGAGTCTTACTGGGATCTTGTTTGGGAACTTTGCCCAGATTCCAATTCCAGAAACTTCCTCTTGTCTGGTTGCTGTGAATATTTCAAGTACAAAAGAATAAGCAAACAGCAATAGGAAGCTATATCCTTTCTTCTGTTTTTTTGTTTGTTTGTTTGTTTGTTTTTTCTTTTCCTCTAGTACCCAGAAAGCTACCATAAGAACTTTACCTAAGCTCTTCTTCTGCTTGAAAGGTCTGAGACTTGGAATTTTCAGTGGAGGTGGCATTTCATTCAACAGCTGTGTCTGACTTTATTTTATTTTTGAGTTGACACCTCAGATTGTTGTCCAGGCTGGAGTGCAGTGGCATGATCACAGCCCACCACAGCCTCAGCCTCCTGGGCTCAGGCGATTCTCCCACCTCAGCCTCCTGAATAATTGGAACTATAGGTGTGTGCTACAATGCCCAACTTATGTTTTGAATTTTTTTTTTTTGTACAAATAAGATCTTTCTATATTGCCCAGGCTGGTCTAAAACTCCTGGCTCAAGTGATCCTCCCGCCTGGACCTCCCAAAGTGCTGGAATTATAGGCATGAGCCACCACGTCCAACCCTGTATCTGATTTTAAAAGGAAAAAAAAAAAATCCTGCAACCCAACTAGAACCTAACTCATTCCTCCAGCTGCTTCCAAACTGCCTGCAGGAGCCCAAAGGAGGCCCTTATGTGGGGCCAAGTGACATCAGGCTTCTCCTGATCCTCCCTTCTCCCCACTCCCCTCCCTGGGAAGCAAGTGGTAAGCTCTGAGGTTGGAAATGGACTAGCCACCTGTTTTTTGGTCAGAGAAAACCACTTTGCTCACTATTATTTTAGAATTTATCTTAGCTAGGCACAGTGACTCACGTCTGTAATCCGAACACTTTGAGAAGCTGAGGCAGAAGGATCACTTGATTCCAGGAGTTTGAGACTGGCCTGGGCAACACAGCAAAACTCCATCTCCACAGAAAAAGAAAGACATTTACCTGGGCATGTTGGTGTACATCCGTAGTCCTAGCTACTAGGGAGGCT
This sequence comes from Carlito syrichta, assembly GCF_000164805.1. Taxonomy (NCBI): domain Eukaryota; kingdom Metazoa; phylum Chordata; class Mammalia; order Primates; family Tarsiidae; genus Carlito; species Carlito syrichta. The sequence continues at coordinate 156,385 of NW_007251204.1, read as the reverse complement.
GAAGCAGGAAGATCTCTTGAGCCCATAAATTTGAGGTTGTAGTGAACTATGTTGGCACCACTGCACTCTAGCCTGGGGGTGACAGAGTGAGACCCTGCTTTTTTTTTTTTAAGAAAGGTTTATAAGGTTTATAACATACATTGGTCTTTAATATAACATGGTCCCATAGGCCTTAGCTAAGGAGCTTTGCATAGAATTAGCTTCAGGTGAGGACATTTTAATATTACAGTAATGAAGCAGATAGAAGATCAAGTTTCTGAACCCTAAAATATGTTATTTTTCACAGTAAGAAATAGTCAGAAAAGTTGACTAATTTGCCCAAATAAAGAGGTGAAGGTATATATCAAAGAGTTAAAGGTAGATATCAAAGTAGTATTATACTTGGTGATTTTCCAACAGATTTTTTATCATAGTCAGAAAAGTTGACTAATTTGCCCAAATAAAGAGGTGAGGGTATATATCAAAGAGTTAAAGGTATATATCAAAGTAGTATTAAATCTGTTTTCTAACAGATTTTATCATAGTTCTGCAGTTCTAGGAATGTGGGAAGGACAGTTATTTTAACTAAGATTTCGTTTCTAATAGATGATGAAACTAAGGTCCATAAAAATTAACTAATCTGCCTAGGATCAAATAGATAGACTCAGTTCTCTTGTTCCCAGAGCAGGATGTTCCATGATGGTCCATCCTATAACACTTCTTTTATGCTCTATGGTTTTAGTGACTCAGCTTTCACATCTAGAAAAACATATTGCTATTGATGCTGGCCACTTCCTCACCTCAGGTCCAGAAGCACAGTGGCCCCTCTGTATGATTCAGGCCTATCCTTGTCCTGAGAATAAACAGGGCCATTAGCGTCTCTTTCATTGTTACTGGAAGTACCATGATCTTCAGAGGTTGTTGCTCTGGGGACTTCCCTGATACCATTTCAGGCTGAGTTATTTGACATCTAAAGAGTCTTCATTCAAATGAGGATGCTGTAGAGGAAAGTGACCAAACATCCATAGCTTTGTGGAGAGACAGGAGGAAGAGTGTTAGTTTCCTGCCTTTTACTTGTTAAAAATTTCCTTTCCTCCTGCCTAGGAAGCAGGAACAATGGTCTTTGTGTCCACTTTGAGTCCTTAACTCCACAAGTAGGGACGATAACTTGGCCTCTACAGTCAGAGGAGTTTCTTATTGGCCTCCATATTGTAGGCCACTGCACCATGGACAGTACCTTCCCTGACTCTGTCTAGGCCCAGGGGAACAAGCCAGGGCAGTGACTTGAGTTGTTTTATAAAGCTCTGCATCAGGTTTAACTAGCTTGCCTTGGTGCTAAAGTCTAAAACAGGTCTTGGTAAATCTTCTACAAAGACACAATCACTTTCAGGCCCCTTTCTTAGTCACTTGGGTCTTTTTCCACCCAGCATCATTTAACCATCCCTTGAGTGCTGGAGCTTTCATAATGGTTTTTTTTCCCCCCTCAAGAAGAAAGGATTCTACATTTTAAAATATAAGCTTCATGGGGATTTTCTTCCATTATTATCTGTATTTTGAGAAAAATAATTATTACCATTTAATAACCCTGTTGGTTAGGATAGGTGAGGCTATGCTGCAACATGTAAAACACTCCAAAATTCAATAGCTCAACATACAAAAAAGTTTATTCTCACCCACATCACAGCTAAATGCATGCTGGGAGGCTCTCCTGCTTGGCTTCACTCCAGAAGAAGTTCAAGTACAAACGTTGTTTCAGACTTGCAATTCTGTCATCTCAGAGTTCTTTGTTTCTAGAAGTTCAGATGAGAAAATAGATGGAAACAACACCCTTATTCTTTTTTTTTTCCCATATCAGACAGGTAATGTACTGACATCACACCAGAATTTGAGGAAAGCATACTTCACATATGAGCATAAACACCTAATCATCACACTTACGAACAACAAAAAAATTACACTTACTCTCAACTGTCTCAGACTTAAAGTACTTAAAGTGACACCTACGGAATGACCACTGGCCTTTCATAGATGAACATGGTCACGTGACCCTACCTATAATTAGTGAGCATTGATTTTCTGTACCACAATAACTGTTATCTAGGTCAAGCAACTCCTATGGTCTTTATTGGTTTTACAACTTAACGTTCCACAAAGAATGAGCGTGTGCTCTGGAATTAGAACAGTTGAGTGTGAGCTCTGGTTCTATCACCTATTTGCTATGTGATCTTGGACCAACTGATATAGTCCTTTCTCTGCCTCAGTTGTCTAGCATGTAAAATAACAATAATAACAGTAATAGCTATCTTGTGGGGCTGTATCACATGAGTTAGTTAATACATGTAAAAAAAGACTTAGAACAGTGGCACCGTAAGGATGGTTTATTGTATTCACCATCTTGTTGATGAAGAGTCTTAGACTCAGAGAGGTTCCACAGAGTCTATGAACACGACAAGATAGGGTTAGACAACAGACTTGGCTCATTCACGTCACCAACTTCTGCATCACCATTGTTATCTTTCGTAGGAGAAGGAAGCATACTTTTTTTTTTTTTTGCGTTGGAGTCTCACTCTGTCGCCCAGACTGGAGTGCAGTGCCCGCTCCCAGCCACTGCAGCCTCGACCTGCTGGGCTCCGGGGATCCCTCCGCTTCAGCCCTCCAAGTAGCCGGAATTACAGGCACGCGCTACCACGCCCAGCTAATTTTTTGATTTTACTGTAGAGATGAGGTCTCGCCTGCCCAGGCGGGTCTCGAACCCGCGGGCTCAGGCAATCCACTCACCTCAGCCTCCCAAAGGCGCGGGATTATAGGCTGAGCAACCGAGCCTGGCTGGAAGCATACTTATTAAGTATGATTGACATTGGTAATCACTACATATATTTCCTCAATTATTTTCTTATGCAAAAGATAACTGAAACTCAGAGAAGCAAAATACCTTGTTCATTCAACTATAAAATCGTATGTTCGATTGTTGAATTTGAAATAAAAAACTTTCTGGGGGGAAATCTTGTGGTCTTAGAGAAAATATTTTCTGAGATATCTCTCTGATCGATCTCCTCACCCCAGCAGTTCTTAAATGAAACACTGTTTCATCCACTGTATGGAGAGTCACAGATCAAAACAGAGAATGTACCTTCTAGCCCTCCAAATGTGGACTACTTTCCTATTTACCAAATGCCGTCAAAGACAGCCTTTTTAGAAATCGAATCGTGACATCCTGGAATGAAGGCAAGCAGGCTGCTTCCAGTTCCTTTGGGATGTCAGGGGAAATAATTTAAGGCCCTACCTCACAGTTCCCACAAACAATTTTCTGTCATAATTCCTTGTCCCCTTTCATGAGTCAACTTTGCAAATGTTTGTGTCTTATCTGTAGAGATGAAAAACGATGTTCAACACCCAGGCATCCCTTACAAAGAAAAGTAGAAAGGGAAAAATAAGCCTAACATGGATCTGGAAAGCAATTTGGAAATTGGGTTTGAGAAGCAGCAGCCACAAAGGGAGTTTCAAGCTCATTTTCTAAGATCCTGAGCAAATTCTTGCTTTCTGCATCTCCTGCACTTAATTGTAAGGCACTCCAGAGGATACTTGGTCATTAGTCCTACGGCCTCTTAAGAAACGTCCACTTTCAGAGTCTTTGAAGCTGGGAGGAGGGTGCAGTATCAATCAGCCACCATGTATAGAACCTTGAGAATTTTCTCAGCCTGATCCCAGCCATGTGACCTTATCCAGAGAAGCTTACACCTTAGTTATAGGACATTTAGGAGTTATCTATTGCCGCATAACAAATACCCCAAACATAGTGACTTAAAACACAACAAATTTATTTATTTTCTTTTATTTTTTTTGAGTTGTAGTCTCACTCTGTCACCCAGACTGGAGTGCAGTGGCCGCTCCCGGCCACCACAGCCTCAACCTGCTGGGCTCCGGCGATCCTTCCGCCTCAGCCTTCCAAGTAGCTGGAACTACAGGCGCACACTACCACACCCGGCTAATGTTTTATTTATTGTAGAGATGAGGTCTTGCCATGTTGCCCAGGCGGGTCTCGAACCCGCGGGCTCAGGCAATCCACTCACCTCAGCCTCCCAAAGGCGCGGGATTACAGGCTGAGCCACCGAGCCCAGCCACAACAAATTTATTATTTCACAGTTTCTGTAGGTCGAGAATTTTTTTTTTTTTTTTTGAATCAGAATCCCACTCTATTGCCCAGGCTGGAGTGCAGTGGCACACTCACGGCCACCGCAGTCTCGACCTACTGGTCTCAGGTGATCCTTCCGTGTAGGTCAAGATTTTAACAGCAGCTTAGTTGAGTGGTTCTGGCTTGGGGTCTCCCATAAGGTTGCAGTAAAGATGTTAGCCAGGGATGTCATCAATCATTTAGATCACCTTAAGTCCCTGTGGGGAAAGCACCCAACCCCTGCCTTGCGTGACTCATCAAGTCCGGTTACATTCTAAATCCTAAAGAGGTCCCAAAGAGGTACTCCTTGTTTTCTTTAGGAATCTCTGCTATAGATAGAACTCATTTTAAATTAATATTGTCAGACATGTTTATTATGACTTGCTCTGAATCATTGCCAGCAAACATTCCTCGACACTGTGGTGGACACAAGTAACCAAGTCACAGCACCTTCCCTCACTGCGCTGGCAATGCTTGATCCTCCCTTCCTTGTTGCTGTTCTCTGCATTGACTGGGCCATTGGCTGCTTGGGTCTGATCTGGTCTAAGTCAAAAGAACACTGGTAAAATGCCCTAACAGGAAATGGTATCCCAGAATGATCTATATCATGAAATGAAATAAACCTAAATGTTTCCAAGGAAAACTGCCATACAGTTCTTCTGGTTTTGTTTCTGTGGATTGATTTTATGCATTTTTTGTGGCTAGTAAGATTATTAAAACATTCCTACTTTGTCTTGATAAATTAGCTTTAAAATATTAATTACCATGATCTCCTGTGAGGTCCTTCACTTTTCTCAAAATACCATATTGAAATATTCAATGCAGTGTTGTTTGAATACTGAAAAATATAAATTAAGCTGAGTGTCATTAAGAATCAAGTAAATTATGACACATGCATTTTTTTTCTTTTTGCACTGAAAACTTGCAAACAAGACATGTATTTTAAAGAAAGTAATTAAAATAAATTCATTTATGTTTATTTATAGAAAAATATGTTCCAATTATAGATACATTAAAAATAGTTGCAGAAGTCATATTTTTTAAAAGTCACAGAAAATAAAACTTCAGAAAAAAATACCAACCTGATAATAGGGGAAAGCATTAGGATTAGGAAGACTAATCAAGAGACTTGAAACTGATCTGCAATGCTGACATTTTTATAAGTGGGAGTATATTTGTGCCATAGTTGTGTAATTAAAATAAGAATAAAAAAGCTGGTTTCATAAAAACCTCAGAGGTACTGGAATTGCTCTTCAGTTGTTAAAGTGTAGAGGAGCTGCCCTCTTGTGGCACTTTTGGAATAGTCTGTAAATGGTTACTCATTTGTCAGGGTTTACTATGTGTTTTGCTCACAAAAACTTAGAGTGTCAATTTCAGAGTTAGAGGTCTACCCCTATTGTTTGTCCTATGTATGTATGTGGGTGGGGGCGGGGAGGATTTCCTGGAGTTTTAAGCAAGTCATAATTATACAGAACAAGATAATTCCTACCTGGAATTCTTTAAACCATTCTGCCTTCCCTAAGCCATGAGCTGACAAGTGTTAAGTACTGAAATGTGTTTAGAGAAACTTTAGGAACTATATAACATGTAGTACCGGGTGTCTAGAAGTCACTGAATAATAAGAATGTGGAAGGCTGACCATATATTGCCAGGATCTTGCTGGGAGTTTGAGAAACAAGGATGGCTAATGCTTTCATTGTGTAGTGGATAGTAACTTTTTTTTGAGACAGGGTTTCACTGGTGCCTAAGCTGGAGTGCAGTGGCATAATCATGGCTCACTGCAGCCTCAAACTCCTGGGCTCAAGTGATCCTTCTGCCCTAGTCTCCCAAGTAGCTGCGACAATGTCTTGCTATATTGCCCAGGCTGGTCTCTAACTCCTGGGCTCAAGCAATCCTCCTGCCTCGGTCTCCCAAAGCGCTGGCATTACAGGCATGAATAATCCTGCCCGGCCTGGACAGTAATATTTAATTGACATATTTAAAAATAACCTCCAGTTATCTAGACATGAAGCAATATCTTAAAGTAATAAATTGAGTACTGGAGTGGAATAAAAGAGTGACTAGGACATGCCTCTGGCCACAAGTAACTCATTTACCTGTTTCAAAGGTGTGATGATACTATGGCCAGTTAATTTTTCCGGTCACGATAAGGCTCTCTCCCTAGATTTTGCCAGCCCTAGATGATCAGAAAAAAATTAGAGGGTGAGAATAGGTCCTCTTATAATCAGCTAAAAACCAAAGATTTGGGGCTCCATATCTAGCTAGGATGAGGAAAGCTAGAAATTTAATCTCACATTATTAACAAGAAAAAAACAGATAATCTACAAAATCATGACAAAAAAAAAAAAATTCAGACGGCCATGGTTGTGGGGCAAATCTAGCCTGAACTCTAAGAATGGATGGGAGGCTCCATGGAGAGTCAGGATGCTAGATAACACTAGCTTACCTGGGGCAGAACATGGAAGGCAGATGGGGCCTCTCTACAACAGAGGAAGAATTCAACTAAAGCATTTCATGAATTTCTGAAGGCTAACCCAAGGGGAGTTTACACCAACTTGCAGATTTTTTCATGCACTTTCAGTGGGTGCTCCCAAGAAAGCATGGGGCCAAGGCAGAAGACCAGAGAAGACTTGCTAGAAGGTGCAGGTATAGGGCCAGGGGCAGGCTCACACCTATAATCCCAGCACTTTGGGAGGCCGAGGTGAGAGGTTTGCCTGAGCCCATGGGTTGAAGAGCAGTCTGGTCAACTTGGCAAGACCTCATCTCTACAATTAAAAAAAAAAAAAAAAAAAATATATATATATATATATATATACACATATATATGAAGATGCAGGCATAGTGAACTATTATGCCCTACAAAACAAAAGCCTTAAAGTGCTGGGGCAAGAACAGCAAATCTTGCTGCCCCCAGGGCACAGATGAAGACCCACTGCAGCTCAGAAAAAAGAAGAAAAATCAATGAATAAATATATCCGTGGGCAAGACACAGGAAATGATCCTAGGCTCACACCATTAGAAGTCTACCATTAAGGAAGGTGCAGAATTGAGAAAACTCTACCACCAGAACCCAGGGACACAGGTCTGCCTAAAACCTGGGTGGAGACAACAGAGTTGGGTGGGTGGAGACAACAGATTTATGATTATGGCAACAACAAAACCTGAACCCAGTTAAACTCCTGACTAGATTCACCAATACCCTGATCTAACTGCCTAGTGGTGGAAGAAGAATGCCCACTTCCAGGCATAAATATAACGCCTCAGTCACTACTGTCCTACATCAACATATGGCAATCAAAAATTATCACACACACACACACACACACACACACACACACACACACACACACACACACACTCCAAGGAAAAAGGAGATATTGCCAAGACACAAAACACAGAACCAGATTCAAAGATGACTCATATGTTGATAATATCAAATGAGGAATTTAAAATAACTATAGTTAATATGTTAAAAGTTTAGTAGGAAAGGAGGACCATATGCATGAGCAGATGGGGGGATTTCAGTGGAAAGATGAAAATTATAAGAAACAAACAGAAGTGTTGGAAATTATCCAGATGTGGGGACTCACACCTGTAGTCCCAACATTTTGAGAGCTTGAGGTGGGAGGATGGCTTGAGCCCAGGAGTTCAAGACCAGCCTGGGCAATATAGCAAGACCTTGTCGCTAAAAAATAAAAATAAAAATAAGCATGGTGGCACACACCTGTAGTCCCAGCTACTTGGGAGGCTGAGGCAGAAGGATTGCCTGAGCCTAGGAGGTCAAGGCTGCGGTGAGCCATGATCGTGCCACTGCACTCCAGCCTGGAAGTCAGAGTGAGACCCTGACTCAAAACCAAACAAAAACCAAAACAGAAATGAAAAATGCCTTTAATAGTCTCATCACTAGATTCAACAGAGACAAGGAATCAGTGAAGTTGAAGATGGATCAACAGAAATTACTCAAACTGAAAAGAGCAGAAAGAGTAGAAACTGAGAAGAGTAGAAAGTAAACATAACATCTAAGAGTTGTGGAACAATTTTGAACAGTCAAACATAAGTATAATTGGAATCTCTGGAAGAGAAGAGAGAATGGGAGCTAAATGAGGAAATGGGAATACTACTTAGTATATTTTCATTTTCTTTTTTTCAGCACAGGGCCTTACCTTTCCCTCAGCTGGGCTTTGTCTTTTAAGATTAGCAACTCTCTGGTGCCAATTGGTCAGCGTAAACGTCAAGTCTCTGGCTAGGGATGAGAATAGTTGCTTGATTTTGTGCATGAGGGACAGGATCTGTGGTGTCTAATTACTGTATCTTTTCCAAGGTACATATTTTAATATTTCTGAAAATAGCATGTGTGTTAACGTTGACCAATTGGCAATAAAATGGATTTTTCTTTTCATGTTGCAATCAATTACATATTCAATTTGAAGAAATACTAGCACTATTTTTAAGAAATATTGTAAAACAGAATACAGAATATACAGAAAACCATGCACAACAGCTACATGGCTTAATAACTTATTGTAAGCCAACACTTTGCCTTAGGGTATGGCAATATCTTAATAACCTATTATGCTAATATAAGGCAAACATCCCATATCCACCACCCATCCATAAAACATTGCCAGTCACCTCCAGAGCCTCTCCCATGTACCTGTCCTAACATCTATACCCTTTCCCTTCCCTAGAGCAAACCACTGTTCTGACTTTTGTAGTTATTATTTCCTTGTCTATCTGTATTATCCCTGAAGTGTGCATCCCTAAATAAGAGTTTCGTCTTGCCCATTCTTTAATGCAGAACTTCCCTCTCTTTCCCCCTTTTGTTTACTTTATCTTATGAGAATCACAGGGCATTTAATTCAGTTTCCCAGTCCAAATTTTGATAAATTTAACCTGTAGTTTCCTAGTCTGGATTTTGCTCGTTGCATTAATGCTTCAGTTCAACATGTTCTATTGTCTTCTGTACCGCCTGTAACTTGGCAGGCAGCTGAACCCAGAGGCATGATCCGACTCATCTTTAATCTCTTTGGCAACAGGAGGTATAGAGTTCATTAGGAGTTATAAAATCTGGTTGTCTTTTTGTGATGTTGATAGCAGATGATGTTCAAATTCTAAATCCATTGACCCATTGGGTGTGGCACTTTGGGAGGCTGAGGCAAGAGGATTGCCTGAGCCCGGGGGTTTGAGACCAGCCTGGGTAAAGATCTCGTCTCTACAATAAATCACTGAAACTAGCCAGGTATGGTGGTGTGCATCTGTAGTTCCAGCTACGTGGAAGGCTGAGGTGGAAGGATTACCTAAGCCCAGCAGGTCAAGGCTGCAGTGACCCTGAGTGTGCCACTGCACTCCAGCCTGGGCAACAAAGATTAAGACTCCAAATTAAAAAAATAAAATTAAAAAATAAAATTAAAATTAGAACACCAAAAATAAACTCTTCCCCTTTCATATGCCATCTGGTTAACCTAGCTGTGCAGTTCATAGAGGAAAGCCGGGAAAATGCTTATTTTCCCCTTTATTTCCGTTTTCAAGATAATGAATACTCCACCATCCTCCAACTGTGACCAATTAATTTTAGTGTTTATGATGGAGTTTTGCAGTTATCATTTCTAAAAATCAAGTTTTTCCATATTTGGACAGTCACCTGTTTGCCACAACTCCGGATGTTTTTCCCTCAAATCGTGATGCAACCTTCTCAAAATTTCCAGACAAAAACTTTCGTCGATTGTTTGATCTGAAGGAACAAATTATCCAAATGATAATTCTGGCTTTTCTTGGGTCCTCCCTCGAGTTTATACCAGTATGTTCAACCAAATCCCTAACTCCTAGGAATTCAAAAAATATTTACATATTGTTATATCTTTATCTCCTTTTTTTCACACTAAAAACTGGTTCTCAAGAAAATGGGGGATAAATTTAAATGTCCCATAAATACTCATTTATTCTATCCCATATTATACACAATCTCAAAATATCAGACTACCACTAAGAGCTTTTGCATGTACTTTCTGCATATTACTCTTCCTTTTAACACTTAGTTCAAAGTGTACATGTAACATATGCTTTAATACTCATAACCAGTCTAGTCTCTGTGTCAATATTTCTCTAATTTAATGATGGTTATCTGGAGCTCATTTTTTTGTACATTCCTGAGGAAAAGAGTAAGGAAACAATATTTCTCAAATTTCTGTATGTCAGATAAGTTTGTGTCTTTATATTTCAATTTTATTGGATGTAAGTACTGCAGTATGTGGTTTTCCTTGAGTATCTCCAAAAATGTTACACTATTTTCTTCAGACACAAGGTATAGTTGTGGAAAAGTATGATTATCACCTTTTTCTTATATTTCACTTACTGTTGCCTACTCAAAAAAATTTTTTTTCTTCCTTTAAAGTCTTATGTCTTGTTAGCTGTTCTGGGTCAGTGATTTTAGGCATATGGTGTAATTTTTTAAATTTTACATTTTTAAAAACTGAGTTTTCTAGAATTAATTTTTATTTGACTCCTATTATCTGTATGTTGGGCCTTCTTTTCCTACTTGTCACTTTCTAATCTTTTAAAAAGTTTTTTCCACACTTCATTTTTTTCAAGGCATTATCTGTAGTACGTGTTGTCTCTAGTTTAGCCTTCATTTCTGAGATGCTTTTATTTCCAATGCTTTTTTGAGTTTCTTATTTCTGAATGTTTCCACTTTGAAATTTTCTTCGTATTTTCTAGCATTTTGAATTATTTATCACATTTTCAGATAAACTAGTTTTGATTTGCTCTGTGGGTCTTTCTGATAGATCTTCATTGTTAAAATGTGACTTCTGCTCTTGGTTTTTTGAAAATAAAAAGTATGAGAATTGACCTAAAAACTTTTCTATGCTTTCTAAGTAAAATCAGATTTTCTGAACTTTGAGAAGGAAGCATGATTTATGGGAGCTTTCACATTACAAATGTGTTCCAAACAGTATTCTGATGAGATTTTTTGGCTGACTGTTCCCTGTTCTACTTATATTTTAACCCTCTCCTTCATCTCTCACTTGCCCAATTTGGCTTCATTCCAGCAGTTTCTCTTCTGTAGGGGACACTGTTCTGGAAGTTCATGGTGAACTTGGCAAATCAATTTCAATACTTCATAGGCATTAGCTATTAGCTTGCTTCAGATCTTCCTGCAAGCCTCTTGTACTCACCTGCCAGTGAGATGGGCAAAGCCTTTTAGTTTCTTTTTTTTTGAGTTGGAGTCTCACTCTGTCGCCCAGACTGGAGTGCATTGGCCGCTGCCGGCCACCACAGCCTCGACCTGCTGGGCTCTGGCAATCCCTCCGCCTCCACCTTCCAAGTAGCTGGAACTACAGGCGTGCACTACCACGCCTGGCTAATTTTTGATTTATTGTAGAGATGAGGTCTCACCAAGTTGCCCAGGTGGGTCTTAAACCCCTGGACTCAGGCAATCCTCTCGCCTCAGCCTCCTAAAGTGCTGGGATTACAGGCTGAGCCACCGAGCCCGGCTTAGTTTCTCTTAATCAGGGTCTGCTGTGTGTGTTTCCATGTTACATTTGTTATACATGTTGCTCATGGATTTCTGATTTTACTATCCAGTTGCTATTATGTGAAGATTTGGAGAATAATAACTATGGCACTCTACTCTATTCCTTCTCTCACCCAGTTTTTTTGTTTGTTTGTTTTTTGAGTCAGAGTCTCACTCTGTCGCCCAGGCTGGAGCACAGTGGCACACTCACAGCCACCGCAGCCTCAACCTGCTGGGCTCAGGTGATCCTTTCACCTCAGTCTTCCAAGTAGTTGGAACCACAGGCGTGTGTCAACCAGGCCCAGCTAATTTTTCTTGATTTATTGTAGAGACGAGGTCTTGCCAATTTGCCCAGGCTGGTCTCGAACCTGTGGGCTCAGGCAATCCTCTCACCCCGGCCTCCCAAAGTATTGAGATTACAGGCGTGAGCCATTGCGCCTGGCTCTCACCCTATTTTTAAAAGTTTTCAAGACCAATCCTGTTTTCGGCCTTACTCTGCAACTCTGGCTTGAGGAATCTACATGTTTCCATTTATTGAGCCCATCTATACCTCTTGTTAGCTTTTGCCAGCAGAAAAATTATCATTTCTTTGCTAAATCACCACTTATCCTTCAGTTTCTTTTCTACGTCTAATGTCTTCTATTCCATTCTATTAACCCTTGTGGATTTACAGCATTTTTATTCCTTTTCTGCCATGTAAGTGGCATTTCTAGCGGGTGAAGAGATAGTATTTGTCACAATGTTTGATTTGCATTCCTAATTTGTTTTATAGCAGGAAACACAGGAAATTCAAATTCAAATCTGGTTTTGCTCTTTGGATTGGGTCTTTTCCAAATTGGGTTTTTTAGTTTTGATTATATAATTAATTCTGAGTCCCTTTTCCTTTAACCTCTATTATCATAAATACCCTTATAATTCCTCTACTTCCTGTCACTTCAGATCTTTACTTGTATAGCTGGCTTTCTTTACAGGAAACTACCTCGTTCTTTGGCAAGTGCACATATCACAGGCCCTGCAGCTTTAGTATCTTACGTAGTGTTTAGGGCATTTGTTTTAAATATGTGTTAAGGAATTTTTAGCCCACACTTCAAAACTGACACTAAAAGCTGAAGCTATCTTGAAGTTTACACTGTCAATCTGTAATCCAACCAAGCTCTTAAGGAATAACAGAGCATTATTTCATTTGTGTAATAATCTTTAACCCTTCCAACTACCCTTCCCATCCCAACAACTTTATTCTCAATTCAACCCTGAAGGATAGAAAGGTAGGTAGAAAAATTCAAAGCCTGGAGAAATGCAGTGACTTCCTCTAGGGTTGCATGCAGTATTTCATTTACCATCCTTCTACTTAACATTACAGAAATTTTTAGAGTAAATTTTTATAAACTCCAGGAGACTGTCGCAATTAGCATTAAAACTTCCAACAAAAAAAAACTGTCAAAGATAAAAATATTCTATTTAGCTTCTTATAAAAATATAAAAAGCTGAGCAAAAGAAACAGTTGCACAGTTAATATATAAAATGTATTCTATTTTAAAATGGCATGGAACTAAGAACAAATCTTTCAGGTTGGCAATTGCCTCTTTCCCAATGGGGACTTCAAATTGGTAAGAGTCTCTTGCAGGTAACAGCCTCCCAGCAGCTTGTATTTACTGGAATATTGCTCTCTGAACACGCACACATTCAGGTTTGTTAAATATATCCTCTTCTGTTTCTGGAGTTAGTTGGATGTTATCTTTGACAGGAGACAGAGGCTTCTTACAAGAAGGAAGCTTTTCAGAATCTCTGAAAAATATAATGAAATAAATGTATTGTTTTAAGGGTATTATTAGAGAATAATCCATCTGGACAATAGAGGTAATGTAAAAAGAATTCAACCCTTTACTGTATAATCCCTTGCAACTCATTATACAACACAGTGAGGTTCTCCTCTGAACATTCCCACTATATTTTGAGTCTTGTTTCTTAGTGCCCCTGCCTGCTTTGCAAATCAACTTTCAATGTAGGTGCTAGGCCACTACTATATATGTATTAGCTAAGGATATGATCCCAATGAACCTTATTTTCTCCTAGTGCCCTTTTCAGGTCTAAGAACCAGAATACATAAAGCATGAAAAAATGGTTAAGCCCTATCTTTTAAACTCTGCTGTCCTCCAACCCTTTCTTTTTTGCCGGAAGTTCTATGTCTATAAACAATAATCCTATTATAAAGATATTAAGGTAATTCTATCTTCTGTCTACAAAAATTAATTATTGGTAAGTCTTATTTTCTAAAAGGCATTTATTTAAGAATATTATTGCAGCCTTAATGTATCTCTAGAAGCAGTTGTCAAAATGTTTCTGAAGATTCCCAAGATTCTTTCAAGGTGGGGAGGGTTAAGATCAAAACTATTCTCACAATATTGAGACTTTAATTGCCTTTTTCACTGTGCTGACATTTGTATTGATTATGTTAAAGCAGAACTGAGTAAAGCAGCTGGCAACTCAATATGAATCAAAACAGTGACATCAAACCACACAATACTAGAAAGTTCTTCATGAAGGAATAAAAAGCAAAAAGCATTCATTTTTTAATAAAATCTCAACCCAAGCCGGGCTCGGTGGCTCAGCCTGTAATCCCGCGCCTTTGGGAGGCTGAGGTGAGTGAATTGCCTGAGCCCGCGGGTTCGAGACCCGCCTGGGCAGCGAGACCTCATCTCTACAATAAATCAAAAAATAAGTGGGGTGACAGAGTGAGACTCCAACTCAAAAAAAAAAAAAAAATCTCAACCCTTTGAACCCTCTGGTACACTCCTTTTTTTTTTTTTGAGTCAGAGTCTCGCTTTGTCATTCAGGCTGGAGTGCAGAGGCACGCTCATGGCCACTGCAGACTCAACTTCCCGGGTTCAGGCAATTCTTCTGCCTTGGTCTTCCAAGTAGCTGGAACTACAGGTGTGCACTACCATGCTTGGCTAATTTCTTCTATTTATTGTAGAAACAAGGTCTCATCAAGTTATCCAAGCTGGTCTGGAACCCCTGGGCTCAGGCAACCCTCTCGCCTTTGCCTCTGGGATTACAGGTGTGAGCCATGGCTCCCAGCACACTTCTTAACTTGTGGCACAATGGGAAACATACATAAAGCACTTCTATTGTGTATTAAAGTATGGTAGTTAGCTCAAGTAAAAGCATGTGTGACACTATGGTCATTTAAATTGAGGTATTTGGCAACGAGCATCTCTAAAATGAACAGAGACCCTATAACTTAAAAAAAAAAACAAAAAAAAACCACAACAGTAATTGTTGCCAATGATAAAATTCAAGCTTCCAAGTGAAATCAGAATTTTGAAAAGCTTGTGTCTGCCACTCAGCGGCTTTCTAACATGAAGGCTTTGCTGAGTATATTTTCTTATATTATGTGATAAAATATGCCAGTATTTGGAAGATAAGTACAGCTGAATGAACCAATATTTTCCAAATGACCAGTGAATATCATGCACAAGAGGCACTAAAAGTGTACCAGTGAATTGTAATATAACACAGGAGCACAAAAAGTCAGGTGATATGGTTTCATATTCCATGTTGCAACTAACCTGAAGAAACTATCACTTGTTAAATTTAGCTGTAATAGAAAGGGAGAAAATTTACAATTATCTAAAAAGGCTATTAGAAGACACACTTTCCAACTAAAAATATGTGTAGAGACAGACTTCTTTCATGTTCTTCAACCAAAACACTATATGACAACAGATCAAATGTAGAAGGAGATAAGAATCCAGTTGAGTTCTATTAAACCAAATAGTAAAGATTTGCAAAAATATAAAACAATGCTACTTTTCTCACTTTTGGGGAGTTTTAGAAAATATAGCTATTTTTCTTAAAAATATGCAATCTGCATTCATATCTAATAGGCTTACTATTGTTTTTTAAAATAAATATTTTTAAAATATCTATTTTAATTTCTATGATAGTTATGTGTTCATATGAGAAAACAACAGAATTATCTTTTAGAGGGTGGATCCTTTGTAGTATACAATCGGAATGTGTTCCTATGGATCAAACTGTCAACCAAAGATTTTATCTGGAAGTTTTGAGAAGGTTCCATCATGACTTGTGGAAGAAACATCCCATGTTGTGGCAAACAGGTAATTGGTTCTTCCACCATGACAACACACTGCACACCTGCCCACACTGTGCCGCGTATTCAGCAGTTTTTGACCAAAAACAGCACGACCCCAGTGCCCCACTCTCCTTATTCACCTGGTCTTGCCCTGAGCAACTTTTTTTTGTTTCCCAGGATGAAAAAAGTCCTCAAAGGGAAATGTTCTGCTCATACGGAAGAGGTGAGTTACATAAAAAACACCAAAAGCACTAAAAGGCACCAAAATTGATGAGTTCAAAAACTGTTTTGAGTACCGGAAAAAGCATTTTGATAGGTGTATTGCATCGTACTCTGAAGACGACTGAAGTTTCAACATGTAAGAATAAACACACAATTTTTAATAAAAAAATTGGTTTTTTTGGGTCTCCCTCCCTTATAAATAAGCCACACAGACAAAAGTGTTTTTGGGCCCTCAGTAATTTTTAAGATTATAAAGCATTTCTGAAAACCAAAAGTTTGAAAACTGCTGCTATACAGTTTAATCTTAGACTTTGCGCAATGTAAAATAAGAAATAATTGTGCAGTGCTTACTTATTTACAAAGTATTTGTATGAATATCGTCTCATCTGACTATGACATTTCTATCAGGTTAGGTTTAATCCTATCACTCCATAGTTTTTTAAAATAAACATTTTATTAGACTCAAGTACATTTCCTTTATTGAGAACAAGAAAATTAAACTGATGCTACTCGGAGGCTGATTTTGTTGTCTAACAGAAGGAAATGTTGTAAAAACTGTAACTTTATAGAGGATTAACTCTTTTTAAACACTGCTTGCTACATACATTATAATCATATAAACTCAATGATTCTCCCCATTTTAAATGTGGTGATCTAGGGAAGTATGTTATAGAACTATGCTTCCAACCCTTGTTTAAACTTTATTCTCATTACAATCCTGAGACAAAAAAATAAAGCTGAGAAACTTAAGGCCTGGAAAAGCAATTTGCTTTAACAACAGAGATACCCCAACACCAGACTGAAAACTGGGTTTACAGTTTGCCACATTTTTATGAAATGAAGATATAGAAATTTAAATTAATTATACTTATAAAGAGTTAGCTAAAGAGAATAGAGAAAAATTATTCTTTCATGATGAGAGAAACAAAAATTGATTCATACAAAACTAGAAAGCACTGGGAGAAAGGGATTAAAATTATTGAAAAAGAATAGTTTATCATATTTCAGCATAAGAAACAAGGTAACTCACTTTTTAAATCCAAAATTCTTCCAGAGCTCACTAATTTTTATCTGTAATCCAGGCTTGTTCTCAGCATTACGATGATTTCTCTTCTGGATGTTTGCTGGCTTCCTGCTCAGCCCACTGGCTCTGGCAGATATTAGAGGTTTGATCTTGGTTGTAGAAAGAGATTCCATAGAATTGGATTTATATAGCCCAGGAACCTGAAGATTAAATGTCCATTTTAAGACCATTCTGTTAAAACAACTGCTTTTAGTTAATTTCAAACTATTCTTCATACAGTGAAAAAGAAGAATTAACCATAGGCAATATGTTATAGCCTAAAAAATGTGCTAAATGTCTATTACAGAAATCACCATACTTATTTTAGCAGGTAGCATGTGCACCTGGCATAAAATTTAAGTTACAAAAGAATAGCGAGAAAAGGCAATCTCCCTCACTCCTTGTCTCTCTTTCCAGAAGCAATCACAATTACCAGTTTCCTGTGCATCCACAGAATTATTCTTTCACATACACACACACACACGCAGCATACTACACACTGTTGTGTATTTTGTTTTTTTCACATAATAAATCTTGATTCTAGTTAACAATGTATCTTAGAGATTTTTCCATTTCACAGGTAGAACTTAATTTTATTTTGAATAGGTCTCCTGTTTTTTTTATTGTATAATTGTGCCATAATTTACTTAAATGAATCTCTATTGACATTTAGGCTGTTTCTACTCAAGGGTTGATTGTTATCCTGTGGAAGGAATGGAGCCATTGAAGTTTTGCTGTTGTTTCCTAGAATAATAAGAATGAGGTATATAAAAAGTTTTACAATTGATAATCGGTAGAGGGTATATAAAAAATGGAAAAGTTAAAACAAAATAAATGTTCACAGAGAAAAGGTGAAATCCTGAAGTAGGGTGTTGATAATGGGAAAAAGGGGGAGAGCAAAAAACAAGACAAAGAAATACATGTTAGACTTTGGAACGGTATCGATGTTTGGGTTTTTTTTTTTCTACCTGCCGAAGAAGGATCAAGCTGGCACCTATAAAGAAAATGGACAGTCCAGGTGTAGTAGCTCATGCCTATAATCCCAGCACTGTGGGAAACGGAGGTGAGAGGATTGTCTGAGCTCAATAAAGATCAGCCTGACCAATATGGTGAGATCTCGTCTCTACAATAAATCAAAAAATTAGCCGGGCGTGGTGGCACTGCCTGTAGTTCCAGCTACTTGGAAGGCTGAGGCGGAAGGATCGCGCAGCAGGTCAAGGCTGCGGTGGCCGTGAGCAGCGTGCCACTGCACTCCAGTCTGGGTGACAGAGTGAGACTCCGACTCAAAAAAGAAAGAAAGAAAGAAAAAGGACAATCCCTAATGTTTTGAAACTAAATGACAAAGAAAATAATAATTTCTTATTTAATAGATAAAAAACAAAAACATTCTGAGAAGAAATGGTTAGGGCAAAATATGGGATTTGATTTTAGATATTAAAGATGGATATCAGAGAGTGTTCACCTAGAGAGTCATCAAAACAGAAGTAATGGTTAAAACCTTGACAACACAAATCTCTAAGAGCAAGAACAATAACAAGAAAATGATGGTTTACTGTTTAGACACAACACCTTTTGGCAAAGTGCTTTCTACAATTCTAGTAATATCTATTGCTGCAAATAATTTTGTAAGTATTCTTCCAAGCTTTTTACTATGATTATACACACATACACATGTGTGACTAAATATTTTTAAGTATTTAAACAAAAACACCATGTTGTACATACTGTTTAACATGTTTTTCCTTTTCAACTCAAAAAATAATGAGTATCTTCCCAAGTCCATATATACATTTGCAAAAGCCTCCTCAAAGATTTAAAAAATAATCTCATATGTTTTACACTTATATCTTTATTTGTATCAGAAATTGCTATGGATTGAATGCTGTGTACCCTCAAAATTATGTTGAAGCCCTGACCCCCAGTGTGATGGTATTTGGAGGTGAGACCTTTGGGAGGCAATTAGATCATGAGAGTGGAGCCCTCACGAATTAGATTAGTGTCCTTATAAGAGACATGAAAGAGATGATTTCTCTCTCTACCACATGAGGACACAGCAAGGCTGTGGGGGAGAGGAGAGGCAGTGGTGGAAGGAGTGGTAGTCGGAAGTGGACCTCACCAAACACCAAATCCACTGGTGCCTAGATCTTGGAATTCAGATACTGGACTTCCCAGTCTGCAAAACTGTGAGAAACAATTATCTGTCATTTAAGCCACCCAGTTTATGGTATTCTGTTATAGAAGAATATTGTCTAAAACAGAATTTATATTTATATTGTGTGAAATAAAGATCTGTCAAATAGATATGCAATAGATATGCAGACCACAAAATTTTTTTAAAATTTTGTGCTACTGAAAAAAATAGTACATGTTCACTGTGGAAACAAAGAAAAAAAAAACAGAAAAAAGTTCAAGAGCCAAAACCAATGATTATTTAATAACTCACTCCCTTACTGTTATTTAGATTAGTTCCAATTGTTCACTACTGTAACCAATGCAGTTTTAAGTATTCTTGTACTTAAATTCTCAATGTTTCCTTAGGCTCAAGTTTTAGGATGCACTTACTGGTATAAATTGTTTGACCTCTTTCAAATTGCTTTCCAGAAATGGCAGACCAATTCTTTCTTAAATATATGATTGTTTGTCTTACTATACTCTCATTAAAAAAATATAAGTATAAATAAAAATATATTTTTTGGAAATATGGACGGGCAATAGTTGTGTTTTATTATTTTAATTTGCATTATTTGATTTCTAATGAGGTTAAACATGCTTTTATATATTAATCAATTGTTTGTACTTTTTCTTTTGTGATCTCTGTTAATGACCCTGGTCCATTTTTTTAAAGTTAGAAAAAGTATTTTTATATTGATGGGTGAGAATACTTAATATATAAAATATGCTTTAACTTGTGAGTTTTCACTATGTAGAAACACAAATATTTATATATTTTGATTTAAAAAACTGGCTTATCATGGGTATAGTTTCTAATGGCCTTTTAACAATACACATAAAACAAATAACACATACCTTTGAAATTCATCCCTACAAATCAATCAAGAATCTGTTCTCAAATATAGTTTTTGTTTTGTTTTGAAGTTGGGGTCTCATTCTGTCACCTAGGCTGAGTGCAGTGGCATGATCATAATAATCTGGGTTCAGGCCTCAACTTCCTGAGTAGCTGGGACTGCAGGCACACACCATCACACTCAGTTAATTTTTTTGATTATTTTTTTTTTTTTGTAGAGATGAGGACTCGCTATTGCCCAGGCTAGTCTTGAATTCCTGGGCTCAAGCTATCCTTCTGCCTTGGCCTCCCAAAATGCTGGGATTACAGGTGTGAGCCACCGCACTCTGCCAAGAATATGTCCTCAAACATTGACCCATTGGTTGTAGCACTATTTGCTAGAGCGATATAATTTTTAGATAAGTGACAAAAACAAGAGGATTAACTCAATCATACAGTAGCATATTATATAGTTATTATAAGTAATGATTATCTAAGTACATGGACATAGATCTTTAATATATACCACAAGAGAAATTAGGTACAATCAAGCACAAACATGGTCCAAAGAAGTTTGAACGTAGACATTTTTGAATAAATAAAAGTACAGGTATTTTAATTTTTAATTTTGCTTGTATTTCTAATTGTCTAGTAATAAGAATGCATTTCTTCTAAAATAAAAAAATAAAATAAATGTTTTACCTTGTTCCTTAGATGAGTGTCTTTTTTCAAAAAATGAGATAAATGTAGTTTTGAAGTCTGATTACTTTGATTATCAAGTGATTTAATATTACAATCAGATTCCTAGATCCCCCAGATTAAAACATAAAATTAGAGTTTACTACAGAATTTTTATGAAAGCAAATCAATATTCAACAAAATGGAAAATAAGTAAAGCACTGGATATAATTAATTATAGAAAATGAATCTAATATGGAAAGGACGTCTGCCAGTTTCATTCAAAAAGCTAGCAAGATATTTTAGCTGAAGAAGTAAATTATATAAAATATATATTTAAAATTGAAGGTTTTTCTGAGCCATTAGAGGAACATATCAAAATGGTGACTTTATCTAAGGAGACTTCTTTTTCTGAGTCACCATTTTGACATGTTCCTCTAATGCTTTATCTACGTTTGGTTAATAGATTTCATAAGTTACTAGCTACAAAAAGTTGAACCACTGCAGTTACACATCTCTCCTTTTAATTGAGTAGCATGTTCAATAAAGAAAAAAAGGGGTGGGAGTGGTAGCTTATTGCCTGTAATCGCAGCAGTTTGGGAGGCCATGTGGGAGCATTGAGCCCAGGAGTTCAAGACTAGCCTGGGCAACATAGCGAGACCTTGTCTCTACAAAAAATATCAGACACCTGTGGTGGCACGTGCCTGTAGTTCCAGCTACTCGGAAGGCTGAGGTGGAGGGATCTCCTGAGCCCAGGAGGTTGAGGCTGTAGTGAGCTGTGATCAGGCCACTGCACTCCAGCCTGGGTGGCAGAATGAGACCCCAACTTAAGAAAAAGAAAAAAAGGAGAGACAGAGAGAAATAGTCTCTACTTATATATAATAGTATGGTATATGCACTTTTACCTTTAGCAATGACTTTACAACCTACCCTCTGCCCCCAATTTCATCAGATAAAACTCTTTTACAGATGAAGAGTTCTCTTATAATCTGTATTCCCACAAAGGTCAAATAAAAAAAAAAGTGAATGGAAATTCAGGAGACTTTACATTCCTGCATTTTCCCAAAAGTTTTTTAAAAATTAAATATTTAAATACTTAAATATTTAAGCTGGGCATGGTTGCTCAAGCCTATAATCCCAGCACTTTGGGAGACTGAGGTGAGATGAATGCCTGAGCCTAGGGGTTCGAGATCAGTCAGGGCAACTTGGTGAGACCTCGTTTCTACAATAAATCAAAAAATAAGCCAGGCGTGATAGCATGCACCTATAGTTTCAACTACTTGGAAGGCTTAGGTGGAAGCATCGCCTGAGCCCTGCAGGTGGAGGCTGCGGTGACCGTGAACATGCCACTGCACTCCAGCCTGGGCAACAGAGTGAGACTCTGACTCAAAAAAAAAAACTAAATTAAAATTAAATATTTATCTTGGTATTTTACTAGTATTTTATACATTAAAAAAAATAGTGAGAAAGTACTCCCATTAGCTTACAGAAATTCTTAACATTCCTTGCTCCAGGTTAACAGTTGTAATGCTCTAGGCTCAATTATTTCTTAAAGATCATGAGTAAGATGCCAAGATGACTTCAACCTCAAACAGGGTCAATGAACTCAACACACATATGGTTATCCTTTTCACAATGAACTACCAACAGAAGCCTCCAATATTAGCACATTTTCTTCAGAACCATATGATAAAAACTGACATTCAAAATGAAGTCCCACTGGCACTGTGGGGTTTTTGGAAACATTTTTAATAAAAGAAAGATTATATAATTTTTATGCTGACTGTCAGCATCTAATTCTTTGCAAAACATGGCTAAAAGCTCACAGCAAATGAAACAGGCAGATAAGTGCTGGAAAAAGAGAAAAGAATGCCTTGAAGGAGCTCAGCAGACAATATCTCACAAAAAGACAGTGATTTTTTTTCTTGTTTTTTGAGTTGGAGTCTCACTGTTACCCAGGCTGGAGTGCAGTAGCGTGCTCACGACCACCACAGCCTCGACCTGCTGGGCTCAGGTGATTCTTCTGCCTCAGCCTTCCAAGTAGCTGGAAATACAGGTATGCGCCACCATGCCTGGCTAATTTTTTGATTTATTGCAAAGACGAGGGCTCACCAAGTTGCCCAGGCTAGTCTCGAACTCCTGAGCTTAGGCAACCTTCTTGCCTTAGCCTCCCAAAGTGCTGGGATTATAGACTTGAGTCACCACGCCTGGCCTGAGACAGTGATGTTTTTATGAAAGATGTTCAGGAAATAACTGTGGTGATACCCAAATGGCACCAAGTGAAAATGCGTTATTAGGTAAAAAATCAAAAAGATGACACTAAAAAAGAGGTTCTGGTGAAAGAAACAGAGTCTTCTAGAACAGTATGGCCAGTTCTCAGTATGGGTGGACTGAAAGCAAAGAGAGAGAAAGGGAAAAGAAAAGCAAAAGTCTCAAAGGCAGCCAAGGGATTCGTTTGAAATACTCTTAAAAACATAAAAAAAACCCATATAGGACAGATTTTAGGTTCAAATATGTAAATTGATTTCAGTTTTTTCCAAATTAAAATTATTTCTGCATTTGAACTTGGATTTTTCCTTCCATTTACATCCAACACAACTCAAATTTCCTTTGGGAACTTGAATGAAATATTTTCTTTTTGAAAAATGGCTACATTGATTTATTAGATGTTGTTCAATATTTGGGATTACTAGACATCAAAATTCTGTCAAACAATATTATGGCTATAATTGCTCTTACAACTTGGTAATTATAGTTGGTAAAGATAAAACAACGTATGTTATACTGGTAAATTTGAGATAATTCAGATTTTAAAAAAAGCTATTATGCTATCATGTCATCAAAAAAAAAAAAAAATGTCCCTGGATTTTATAAGCAGTACAATCATGTACCACATAGCAACGGTTCACTCAACAATGGACCACATATACTGCAGTGGTTCCATAAGATTATAAAACTATTTTTACTGTACCTTTTCTATGCTTAGTTATGTTTAGATATAAGCATACTTACTTTTGTGTTACAATTGCCTACAGCATTCAGTACAGTAACATGTTGCACAGTTCTGTAGCCCAAAAGCAACAGATTACAGAGAAGATCTTTAAATGAATAAAATGTGAACTTTCTACACAGTAGGATTTAGAATGAAAAATTGAAATAGCCAGTCATGCCGGGCTCAGTGGCTCAGCCTGTAATCCCGCGCCTTTGGGAGGCTGAGGTGAGTGGATTGCCTGAGCCTATGGGTTCGAGACCCGCCTGGGCAACTTGGTGAGACCTCATCTCTACAATAAATCAAAAATTAGCTGGTCGTGGTAGCGCACGCCTGTAGTTCCAGCTACTTGGAAGGCTGAGGCGGAAGGATCGCTGTAGCCCAGCAGGTCGAGGTTGCGGTGGCTGGGAGTGGCCACTGCACTCCAGTCTGAGCAACAGAGTGAGACTCCAGCTCAAAAAAAAAGAAAAAGAAAAAAAGAAATAGCCAGTCATTTCTACAACATAGGCAAAATTTCCTCAGTTATCTGATTAACATTCTATTTCCTCTTACATATGAATTTGAAAACAAAGGTTTCATAATGTGACTTACCTCTGTATCAGAATCCTTACTAGAAGGCTGAGAAAGTTTTGATTTAAAACTTAAACTGTATGATGATAATTCTACACTTTCCTGGGACTGTGAAGAACATCCTACTTCATTTAAGGGATGAGATTCATCACCTGACTCATCACTCTTTAACTGAGACATATCAGACATATTATTCTCAGGCAGAGAGGTGGAGGAATCACTCTTCCTTCGGAACTGCTGCAATGCTGTGCTTGAAGAGGGGCTCAGGGTTTTAGAAAAATCTCCAAGACCCCCAGACCAACTAAAACAGCTTCTTAGTGTTCCCATGGTGGGTGGTGAAATGGTCCTTGTGAATTTGCTAGTCTTAAAAGACTGAGACACTTCATCAGTAAACACTGTTACAGCATCTGGAATCTGGTCACTTGAATTATGTGCTAAAGCATCTGGAATCTGATCACTTGAATTATGTGCTATATCGTCAGAAATCTGATCACTTGAATTATGTGTTATATCGTCTGGAATCCGGTCACTTGAATTACGTGCTACGTTTGTATTAACCAGTTTCTTGCTTTCTAGGTCTAGATAATCTGATTCATTCTGATTGGTCTCTTTCTCCAAGACAATGGTTTCATCTAGAGGATGGCTGCTCACGTTCTTTGATACACAGTCAGCAGAATCCAGAGAACTACAAAAAAACCTAACAAGAAAAAAAAAAACCCAGAAAGAAGTAAGTATTTTAGAGTTTTCTCAAAATGGTGTCAAGATTCAAAATAGAATAATGGTCTGGTTTCTTTTTGAAAAAAGTCTCATAAATACTTTATCAGTAACAGCATAAAGATTCTGAACATTATTCAAAATTTAAAATTTGATTATGCTGACATTCACACATTTAAAAATTTACTTAAACAATGAATTTTTAGATGGAACTTTCTAAAAGCAGTCAACTATATACACATGTATTTGGAACTTTTGTACTTTATCTATACCTAATCATACAGGTGCTCTTCCCTAAACTTTTAAATTCTCAAACAGAAGATAAACTCTCCGAGAGAATAGGGGCTAAAGCATGACTGACAGCCAAACATACCAACAAATATGGAAATATGCAACCGAAAGGATAATTTCCAATGTTTCATTATAGGATGCAAAATGAAAGAAATTAGCCACATACTCAGCTTTTGTCTAGCAATAAATCATCTGGGAATTTGTAGTACATGAATCTACCAGCTTGTTACATACTCTACTTCTACACTATTTTAAGTATTGAGATTAAGACTTTCAAAAAGATTTATTCCCAGAGAGTTTGGGGATTTAAAAAGAAAATCTTAGAGTACATGATCAGATAAATATAAAACCTGAGAATTTATCTTCTAAATAAGCATTAATTCAAATCCAAATGATGAACAGAATATTTACTAAAAACTTAAGAGCAAAAATCCTTTCTACCATTTCATCAGCATCCCCAGATAAGCTGTATGGGAATAGAGCAGGAAGCAGAACATGGAAGAACAGTTCCTGCCAGGTTTTTCACTAAGAAAACTTTAAATGGACAGTAGGCTGGGCACGGTGGCTTATGCCTATGATTCCAGCACTTTGGGAGGCCGAGGTGAGAGGACTGCCTGAGTCCATGGGTTCGAGACCAGCCTGGGCAACTTGGCAAGACCTCACCTCTACAATAAATCAAAAAATTAGCCAGGCATGATGGTGCATGTCTGTAGTTCCAGCAACTTGGAAGGCTGAGGCAGAAGGATTGCCTGAACCCAGCAGGTTGAGGCTGCAGTGGCTGTGAACACGACAGAGTAAGACTCTGACTCAAATAAATAAATAAATAGTAATTCCTACAATGCCCAACTATTCTCCTATGTATTATTTCATGAGTAAAGAGAAGTTATAATGACTGTGCTCAGGGTTAAAAAATTAATCAGCCAGAGATTAATTAATTACCATTCCAGTTCATGGCTGTTTCTTCCCAACTAGCTCATGTAACTTAAATGTTATTTCCATATCTCAAAAGATAAACTGATTGACATGGTTCTAGGATAATTGTTTACATAATGAAGATAATTAAGATTTAAAACAAACTTCCAAAAAAAAAAAGCTGAAAGATAGAAGACATTTACTCATTAGTTGCATATATTTAAAAAGAGAGGGGTGATAATGCATGCTTGCATTTATATTAATGACTAGATATTTGCCAACTGCTTGATATGCTGAGCTTCTATTAACCTTCACAATACCTTTATATATATGATCATCCATATTTTATAAAGAAATAGGCTCAGTGAAGTTAAATGGTGTGTGAAAGATCACTCAACTAATAAGATGACAGAGAACTCAAATCCAGGCCTGTCAGACTGTGTACTGCTTTCAATCCATCCCATCAACTATGACTAGGAATGTCTCCTATCACCATTACTAACTATACGACCCTGGGAAAGTTTAACCTCTCAGAGCCTCAATCTCTTAACCTCAAATAGTGAAAATAACACCAGTCCTGTGTATCTCATAATATTGCTGAGGAATAAGAAAACATTTAAAAGAACCCTAAAAACATATTTAATAATATCTAGTTATTATATGTTACTATATTACCCAGGTCAGAAAATTATACATCCCAATTATTATTTCACAGGAAGCTGATGGAGAAAAAAAGTCATTTCTCCAGGCATCTCTTAAAGCACCCTCTGAACACGTTACTAGTGAAACATCTCAAGTATATAAAGCAGTGATGTACAGTCTCACACTTGAGGATATCCTCAAGCTTCTTCAATGATTAAATAGGCAAGTCCTGTAGACATTATCCTCATTAGTTGTCTCCAAAAAGGAGTACAGCACTAAACAGCAGAAAAGGAAGAGTCTACTCTCATCCAAGTAGAAAAACAAAACCAAAGATGTCTTCAAGTTAGAGAAGTCAACTTTCTAGACATTTTGATCAGCACATATCATCGAGAACACCATTTTCCATCTTCTGTGGCCTGCTTTTTCATCTTCCACTGTTAACAAGCACCTTTAATGACAGTGACTTGCAAAAGAATAAAAATGATCATTTAATTGTACTTTACTGTGACTGTTTCCTTAAGACTACTCCCCTCTAGATTCCATGTTTATTAACAACAAAATTAATACCAACAGAATACCTGTTAAAATAGATAATCAACATTCTGTCATACCTGCTTCTGGTCCCCGGAACCACAACTGCACCACTTTTTTCATTTTTTCTCTGTAAAAATGTTGCAAACTTATTTCTTGTCCTAGGTGGTGTGCTTATGCTTTTGTTGTTAGTTGTCCCATCTACCAGGTCAGGCACAAATACTTCAGAAGAGTTCAAGGTTTTATTACTGTCACAGTTATTTTTCTTGGTCTTCTTTGTGAATGAAAAATACTGACCCAACAGATCATCTTCTGACAACTCTTCTAAATAAAAAGAAAATTATTTGTAAATCTCTGTTTCACTTGTAGTTAAAGATTTAGCCTTAAATTTCACATCTACATCCCACTATCCTAAGAACAAAATCTTATTTATTTGAAACTATGCCTCATAAAAGAAAACACAAGGAAGACTAAAAAGAAAAAAAAATTACTTGGCTGTGTTTTACAACTTCACAAAATAGTTAAATTTGTTATTTTTGAGTTGGAGTCTCCCTCTGTTACCCAGGCTGGAGGGCAGTGGCATGCTCACGGCCACCCAGCATCAATCTGCTGGGCTCAGGCAATCCTTCCACCTCAGCCTTCCAAGCAGCTGTAACTACAGGTCCATGCCCGACTAATTTTTTGATTTATTGTAGAGATGTCTCGCCAAGTTGCCCAGGCTGTTCTTGAACACGTGGGCTCAGGCAGTCCCCTCACCTTGGCCTCCCAAAGTGCTGGGATTACATGATTGAGTCATCGTGCCTGGCCAAAAGTTAAGATTTAATATCAATTATTTGTACAATTTTATGTTGAAATTATGCAAATCAAAATTTCAGGCATAATCAAGTTTATATGGCTATATACTAAGGGGCTTTTTTTTGTTGTTGGTAGAAACAGGGTCTTGCTCTGTTGCTTGGGCTGGAGGGCAGTGGTGTGATCATAGCTCACTGCAGCCTTGAATTCCTGGGCTCAAGTGATCCTCCTGCCTCAACCTCTTGAGTAGCTGGACTACAGGTCTATACCACCACACCCAGCTAGTTTAAAAATGTTTTTTGTAGAGATGAGGTTCTTGTTATGTTGCCCAGGCTAGTCTCAAACTCCTGGGCTCAAGCGATCTGCCTGCCTTAGCCTCCCCCAAAGTGCTAGGGTTACAGGCAAGCTAATTTTGAATGCTAAAAAAAAAAAATTTTAGTAAAGTTTATATGTAAATGCCAAGGGTACCAACAATATGTATACACAGAGAAGAGATGTTATCTACGTACTGCTTTTTGAAGTTGAATTGAATTATAGTAGCAATATAGCAATGTGCAGTATGATTGATTTCTTTAAATGTTTCAATAAAACCAGCAGCTGTTTATACATACCATCTATGTGTCATAGCTTTTGAAGTATATTGTGACTGTCATATAGTCAGTAATTTGTGCCCTAGCTCTGATCCTCATTATTTCACTATGAGGCCCAAGAAGATTGCTGTGTGTCAAATGTATTCCATGTTGTTAGAATAAATCATAAGACTAAAAAATAACAAAATAATTATCCTGAGATAGAGCATATAGGTGTTTTAAATTACGTTGACTAATTTTGAGTCTGACAGCTTCTACTCCACAGAGGTGTGAGTATACACTACTGTAATATTTATCAAGTCAATAAAACAGGTTATGCATATCCAAATACTAGAGACAAGTGACAATTCAAATTTTTTAAAGGTCTAGAGTTTTAAAAAGCTATATCAGCAAACTAGATTTTGATCCCTGGCAAAAGCTACAACTGTTTATTAGGCAGGGAATTGCAAATCCTCCCAGAAGAAGAAAAGACAAGTATTACAGGATCCCCCCAAGGCTCATCCAGAAGATGCCAAACCAGATTAGCCACATTTTATTTTCATGATACGGTTATTAGCATGGCTGTTCAGGAAAATTACACAGATCAAGACTATCTTGAATTTAGCAAGACATTTCAGTGTCTCTCATATTATCCTAGTGGATCATGCAGAGCAGTATCTACTGTATATTAGTTAGGGAGATTTGCAGCAAGTTGCACAGCCCTAAAAGACTAGGGCAACTGTGAGTCCAAAAGGAAGTATATCTCACATGCTCTAGATTTCGATACTTCCTCTGATTCAGTTAAACATTACATAAGCAAACACATTTTAACCCAAACTTTAAGATTTACCCCATTTTCAAATGACATAGATAATAACCATATATTAGAAGATAATACAAAGATTTTTAAAAAATTAACAGGCAGAACAATAAGCTAAACTAAAATTAACTAAACCAAAATTAAAATGAATCAAGATTATTGCAACATAAAGTAGTTAACTCGCATTTAAGTTTAAACTATAACTGTACCTGGCATAGCAGCAACTGACAAATTTCAAATTATAAACTCAGCAAATGCCAGCAAAATGACAAGATTGCTAATTAAAGCCACTACATCTTAGTTGCAATAATAAAAGCACAACCTCTAGATGATAGAATAAAATGGTGCCACAATTCTAAATATCTATTTTAAATCTATACTATACTAGAGGAAAATCTACAAGGCTATAGGAAATCACTTACGTAGAGATCCAAGAGACACTGAGAAACCACATTTCAACAATCATTCCCACTGTAACAATTACACAATTATTTTAAAAAACCGTATTATATCCAAAGCACAACCTGATAAACAAGGAACTTAGAGCCTGGAAGAGCAATTTAGGAGGGTCACAACAACTGTCTCTTAAAATGTGAAGGGCTGCCATAAAATAGAGATTCAACTTACTGCAGTTATTCTGTTTTTCGCATTTGTGTGTATGCCCAGAGGACAAAACTCATTGATGAGTGGTAGTTATAAGACAGTAGACTTAGTCTGACATAAAGAATTTGCTGATGATGAGTCATCTACATAAAATGAACAGCCTATCTGTAACATCAGTAGCAGAAGAAATACTTGTCATGTGCCAAGCGTTTTTATGTCATCTTATATAACATATACAAAGACTTGTGAAATAGGCAATATCATTCCCATTTCACATGGAGAAACAAAAGTTCAGAGATATTATCATGAAAAACATTTAGGTTCATAAAGAATCAGGATTTTAGCCAAACAAGTATAATCTATACCTAAATTTAAAAAATAAAAGCATAAACTAAAATTTTGCAAACATCTTTGTTTTATTTTTGTAGTTGGTAATTCATTCACTGATGTAGATGTCTGAGAGAAGGAAGAGATTACAACATATGTTCCATCTCTAAAAGTCTTCAATGGTTAAAAAAACCCAAATTTTCTCACTACCTAGTGTTTCACTCTCAGCACTTCTGTTCAACATTGTATTGGAGGTTCTAGCAGGCGAGAAAAATGAATAAAATGCATCTACTTAAACTGGAAAAGGAGAAGCAAGACTGTCTTTACTCATCAGTGACATGATTGTCTACATAGAAAATCCTATGGAGTATACAAAAGAGATACCAGAACTAATACGTGACTTTGGCAAGACTGCAAAATACAAGATTAGTATATAAAAATCAACCGTATTTCTATATAATAACAATAAACAAAGAGAAATCAAAATAACAAATACTATTTACAAAAGTATTAAAGATCTTAAACATAAGGATAAATTTGACAACAGATACGTAAGACCTGTACAGTGAAGACTACAAAGCACTAAAAAAAAATCAGAAATTGATCAGAAACTAATACTGCTAACATGTCAACCCTCCCCAGATTGATGTGTGGATTCCACTAAATCCCAACAATCTTTTAAAAAAGAAATCAACAAGCTAATTTTAAAATACATATGAAGATATGAAGAACACAGAACAGTCAAAACAGCTTTTCAAAAGAAAACAAACTTAGGGAACTTACACTACTCGATTTCAAGATTTCCTATAAAGCTACAATAGTCAAGAGTGCAGTTAATGCAAAAGGTAAAGAGAACAATGGCACAGAAAAAAGAGTTCAGAAAAAGACCCATATATGTTATCAACTGATTTTTCAACAAATATGCCAAGGCAATTAAATGGGGAAATGGTACTGGAACAATTGGTATTAGAACAGCTACACTTCCATGTGCAAGGAAAAGCACATGATGGAGCAGGCCTAAATGTGAGAGCTAAACCTAAAAACTTATGGAAGAAAACAGGAGAAAATCATAGTGATCTTAGGTTTGGCCAAGATTTCTTAAATATTACCAATACTCATTAGCATTTTGCAAAAACAAAATACATACCACTTCTTGGTCTTTTCACGATAGATGACTTCCTTGGAAGATTTAAACCTTTAGTACCAATCACTCGTTCAACTCCCACAGTACTTAGATTTTCCTTCAATCTTGTGGTACCTGAAACAATATCCAATTCTAGTCTGGGACTATAATTTCTATGCCAAATACTATTAACATTAGTTGATTTTTGACATATTTTGTCATTCCAACTATGACTTCTTGATTGGGCAAGCTAAAAAAGGAACAGGAAAAGGAAAAGTGTTACTTGAAGAAGGAAAATAACCATTTCCTTCTGTATCAACATAGATTATGAATATATTAAAAGTTACCTTAAAAAGATTTTTAAAAATTATTATTAAAAAAATAATGAGACTGCAGCTGAAGAATTATGGTCAGGAAAAAAGTGCCTTTCAAATGTGGGTATTTCCATACACAATATTACCAGTTTAATGACTTTGGTTCTGATTATCAATAGTTTTGAGGCTACAGGAAATCACTTATGTAGAGATCCAAGAGACACTGAGAATTCCTTGGTAGGTGCACAGGCGAGAGACCGGGGTACAGATGGAGGCAAATGGAGTGAAGTCCTAAGGACTTATTCGAGGAAGAAATGTTTTAACAGAATAGAGAACAGAGGATGAACAGAAACATGAGGAGAAAGAGGAGAATAGTGGAAGACTGTATCTCAAGGGATATATATGATTGGAAAAAGGTAGAATACAACAGTAAAGCGTTCAGAGACACGTAGCAGTGGTGCACAATAAATATTTGCTAAACTTTGAATGAGCGAAAAACCATTTTAATTACCAAGGGTAGTGTTTCTAGATTTGTGTGTATAATAATGCCAAATGTCAGAGGCTAAATGGGGTGAAATGAGAAAGAAGGCATCAAATGCTTAGTATGTTCAAGTGAAAGCTCAAGTCTAAAGATCTGAAAATATACAGCATGGTCACTTTGCAATTTAAAAAAAATTAATATACCTATGTTTTAAGAGGTAGAATTTCTCTGGGATTAAGTTGTTTTCAGTGTACATTCTGCACAGTGCCTAGATATAGACTTGCTTAAAAAAATGTTTTTAGTAAATGAAGATTTGCCTTTAATCACAGTTCCTGAGATGTAACTAAAATGTGCTTTTATATAGCAGTCATTAACATGTTACCGTAGCAGTGTCTGGATTGTAATCATCGATCTGTTCAAAAGTATTTATATCTTTATTTCCAAGTGCTATTTGAAGAGCTATAGAATCATCAACATACCTAATTGGTAAGATTAAGGAAAAATGCCTGTATTAACAACCAAACAATACTGTTTTAAAACACAAATATGTTTTCCATTGTCACAGAAAATCTTTAGGTTTATAACTTAAATGGTTCCTACATACTTTCTACATCAGCATTATCCAAATCACAGGCATAGTTTGCTAGCCTCTATTTGTCCCTGCAGGAGTTGGCTGTCTTCGGAAACAAAACCCCATGTCATCACTTCCTCTCTCTCTTTCAAGGAGTCCCAGCCACCACATAAGTGCCTCAGGGCTCTGCATCAGCCTGAGTGCACATGCCCAGTGGCTACAGGGAAGGCATCCACTCCTCTTGCACTCTAAAGCCCAGAAGGCTCCTCCTGATACATTGAGCTCGCTTGCCACAAGGGGTTCTCTCAAGTGCCACCTTTGGAATGTGTACCATAATGTGCACCATAGGCACACTCCTGTTAATCTAATTTGCACATTACAGCAGATGAGCTTCAGGTTTATAAATTAAAAGTTTATTCTAAATTTGTACTAGCAAGGTAACTAAGCTGAACAAAATACAGATTTCACTATAAAAAGGAAACGAAAACAGTTTGCTAGCTTTTTATAGAATACCTTACAATAATAGCATCATAAAAATATAACGAAAGATGCACAAAACTCTATCATTCTAGTTCAGAAAGGATACTGCCCAGCATAGCTTAGTGTTTTGGGATCAACATCATCTTCATAGGCATTCAGAGGGATGAGTTTCCTTTTCATGGGATCAAAAACAAGCTGATAAAGGAAAGTATTGTTGGCTCGAATAAATCCCTTGATGTAATCCTCTGGTACTGTTATGTTCATCTTGAGATAATGTCCAATTTTCTTAATAACCTAACAATGAATACAAAAATATTTTATACGCAACTGACGAATAGGGAACGTATTATCCCTAAGACTGATCAGTTTACCTTAGAGGAGCAGGAGAGACTGAAAAATCAACTGCTTTCACCTACAGCAAACAAGATCATGTCAAATCACTTAAAATTATGTCTCACAACTAATGTTTTCTTTGTTTTTTATTACTAATTCAAAGGACCTCAAATTCAGTTATACATCAAGTTCATATTCCTAGGTATAATTCTAAGATATTCAACCGCAAAGTCCCTTTTATTCAGAAAGCAAAAAACATACAAAACCTGAGAATTAAAAAAAACCCAAATATTCTGATATCATATTTTTACTTATTTTAATTATTAAATTATTTTTAGAGACAGGGTCTCACTCTGTCACCCAGGTTGGAGGGCAGTAGCATGATCATAGCTCACTGTAACCTTGAACTTCTGGGCTCAAGTGATTCTCCCATCTAAGCCTTGTGAGACTATAGGCACAGCCATCATACCTGGCCAGGTATGTTTAATCTTAGTTGACATTCTGACTTCTGTGTCATGGATGCTTAAAGCTGAAGGGATATTAAATATAATATTATATATCAAACTCACAGAAGAAGGGAAAACCCAGAGAGCTGAAGTAATTTTGGAGTAACACAGACTAGTCAGGGTATGTGGTGCCATTCCCAGCTAGAATAGCACCCAGTTTAGAGCTCTTTCTATGAAATTTTATTACCCTTAGCCCTGAGGACTCATCTTTTTACTCTAGGAACTAGAAAATGAGATTTCTGCTCTACAAACTGTAAAGGGCTTTTGAGAACTACCCAAGGGGGAAAATGAGCTTCTTTAGTGCAGTGTTTTGTTTTTCAGAGAAACTATATAGTAGTTTACTATATAGTAGATGTATGGAGTCTCAGAATTTTCCAGAGTATATATGACACATGATATCAAATGAGACTCAAAGAGAAAGTAGATATAGGCTGGAGTGCAGTGGCACAATCATGGCTCACTGCAGCCTCAACCTCCTGGGCTCAGGCAATTTTTCCACCTCAGCCTCCCGAGTAGCTGGAACTATGCACATGTCACCATGCCCAGGTAATTTATTTATTTATTTTGTAGAGACAAGGTCTTGCTATGTTGCCCAGGCTAGTCTTGAACTCCTAAGCTCAAGCAATCTTCCCGCCTCAGCCTCTCAAAGTACTGGGTTTAGAGGCATGAGGCACTGCGCTCAGCCTTTATCCAAATTATTTGAGACTAGTCAGTTCAGATTATGGAATATTTCTGTAAACATAATAAGATATCTTGGGGTGGGGATTCAAGTGTAAACATGAAATCTATTTTTGTTTCATATACCCCTGCACACATAGCTTGATGGTGTTTTTATATAATACTTTTAATAATTTTGTGTACTGCTCATGGGAGATCCAGGTGTGGAATTTTTCATTTGTCATGCTGGTGCTCAAAAAGTTTGGAATTTTGTAGCATTTCAGATTTTCAGATTTGGGATGCGCAACCTATATGCACATCCAGCTGTCTCTTATCAAGCCACATTAAAGAGATTTGCACACATGTTCAACTCTCATTTTTGTTTTAAAAAATATGGTTATGTTCATAAAAGCATGCTATTTATGCTAACATGCAATGAGTTTATTTTTATTTTTAATTTTTTTTGAGTCGGAGTCTCACTCTGTTGCCCAGGCTGGAGTGCAGTGGCACACTCACAGCCACTGCAGCCTCAACCCACTGGGTTCAGGTGATTCTTCCACTTCAGCCTTCCAAGTAGCTGGAACTGCAGGTGTGCGCCACCATGCCTGGCTAATTTTTTGATTTATTGTAGAGACAAGGTCCCACCATGTTGCTTAGGCTGGTCTTGAACCCATGGGCTCAGGCAATCCTCTCACTGCTGCCTCCCAAAGTGCTGGAATTACAGGCATGAGCCACCATGCCCGGCTGCATGCAATGAGTTTATTATAAAGTTTAAGCAAATTGATAAAACATTTATGTCTGTTTCTATTTTTAATTTAGTAAATATCAAAAGCTATAAATAAAAATTATTGTCGGCTGGGCTCAGTGGTTCAGCCTGTAATCCCAGCACTTGGGAGGCCGAGGTGAGTGGATTGCCTAAGCCCGCGGGTTCGAGACCTGTCTGGGCAACTTGGTGAGACCATATCTCTACAACAAATCAAAAATTAGCTGGGTGTGGTAGCGCATGCCTGTAGTTGCAGCTACTTGGAAGGCTGAGGCGGAAGGATCGCCGGAGCCCAGCAGGTTGAGGCTGCGGTGGCCGGTAACGGCCACTGCACTCCAGTCTGGGTGACAGAGTGAGACTCCCACTCAAAAAAAAAAAAAAAAAAATTATTGTCACAAGGAGCTTCTAAGAGTATAAAGGGATCCTGAGACCAAAAAGTTTGAGAACCACTGCTATAGAGTAATAAGACAGAAATCAAGACTACGAGTTTAACATTAATATTCCCCTAGATATTTTGCCTTTACATATCTTTATATTGAGTGGTTTAGACTGTTATGAAAAAAATGCTTCAGAAATTAAATGTGGTACATGGTAAATCACTCTTACCTTTACAATATCTGGATTATTGGCTAGCCTCAGTACTTTGCATGCCTTTGCTAATCCAATCCCACGCAGTGAGGAGAGATAGTCACAGCCTGAAAGAATACACATGTACCGAAACTTCTCTTCTGTGAATACATCCCCAAGTTGTTTGCACATTCCTAGTCGAGCTTGGTCAATTTCTAGTCCATTTCCAAAGTGATCCATTTTCAAAATCACCTTTAAAAGGAAGAGAAGTTGGTGAGACCTAGAAGGGTCACTTTTATTTATTATCGAACCCACTGCAATAATCCTAAGACATCTTTCTGGCTGTTCTTCACCAAAACACCGAGAGATAAGAGAGGCGGGTAGACAGGTTAATTATTACTAAATTTACAAATAATAAAACTGAAGCATAGGATATGCCTAGACAGGGTTATTCAACCAGGCCTCAACTGTCCTGAGTCTGTCATAAAAAAAGCCCTTTGTGTCCCTCTCTACTTCCTACGTCAGGGTTGTCACGATGATCAAATAGTATAATGCACACAAAAAATTTTTTTAAATTTCTCCCTCCTCATCACTTTTACATTATAATAGAATTCTTTGTATTATTATTAAAGTAATATATGTTGATTATAGAAAATTTAACAAAGATAGAAATTCAGGAAGAAGAAAACAGAAGTCAACCATAACTCTTCATTTATCACTATAAACCAGCATTTACCTTTTATATACTACTCTAATCATCTAAAAAAATATAGATAATAAATACAGGCATTCACAAAAAGGAGATGATCCTATTATGATAAAGTTTTATATCTTAATTTCTCCCCTCAATATATCATGATACAGTTTTCCATTATACAGATTTATACATAATTATATTATAAACAACTGCATAGCATCCCTTTAGTAGATAAGTTAATTTGCCTAACCAAATAGAAAAATATAAAGCATATATTATCATTATTAAAAAATAAAACTGCCAGGCATAGTGGCTCACACCTGTAATCCCAGCACTTTGGGAGGCCAAGGTAGGAGGACCACTTGAGTATCGGAGTTCAAGACCAGCCTGGGAAATATAGCAAGACACTGACTCAAAAAAAAAAAAAAAAATTAGCTAAAAGAAAAAAATCTTTTTTTTTGAGTTGGAGTCTCACTCCGTTGCCCAGGCTGGAGAGTAGTGGCACACTCACAGCCACCCTAGCATCAACCTACTGGGCTCAGGCAATCCTTCCGCCTCAGCCTTCCAAGTAGCTGGAACCACAGGTGCTATCATGCCTGGATAATTTTTTTATTTATTGTAGAGATGAGGTCCCACCAAGTTGCCCAGGCTGTTGTTGAACCCGTAGGCTCAGGCAATCCACTCACCTCGGCCTCCCAAATTGCTGGAACTGCAGGCTTGAGAAAAAAATTTTTTTAAATAAAAATAAAACTGGTAAGTCTACATTCTACTGAAGAATATGTACAAAACTACAATAAGACACTCCAACATAAAGAACTACATTTAAAAAGTATCCAGATTACACAAATGTCAAGCAGCAAAACCTTTCCATTTTAAATAATTATTAACATTATAAAAATAGATGTTAACTGCACACGTTAAGTAAAATACAATAATTATCCCTAGAGAGAAAAAACTTCAGCTTCTTGATTTATACTACTTCTATCTACACAGAAAAGTAAAATGCAGTTGCAGTTAGGTACCTTTTTACAGCCAAAAGCTAGGAGATCAGAGTCTTCTGTAATTACAGCCTGTACAATACCAGCTTTGTTCAGATAGGCCAACTGTGCATCAGCTTCATATGGAGCCACGAGGCAGTCTACTCCCTGAGACCGAGCAGCCTGGGAGAGAGGATCACAGAGAATCTGTGGCACAGGACCTGGAAAGCACTCAATGACTTCCTGTTTCAAACTCAGTTTACTACTAGTGTCAACAAGTACATGCTAATATTACTTTCAGAAATCATTTCCTGTGAAGTAGAGTTTTTCTACTTTTAGTTCTAGTATGTGTTGAATTAGTCATATGGCCACTAAGAATTTCTTAAAAATCTATTTTAAATTTGAAAAAAAATAAGGCTACATATTCTGAGGGGGGGATAAAAAACTCTCTAAGCTGCAAAATTGATTATTTCAAACTAAAGAAAGCTTCCATCTTAAGTAATGGCTATGTTCCAAAAATAGACAAGACATTTGTTTGGAGCTATGAATATATTTTCCCCATAAAAATAACAAGTTGCCCTGCCAGGCTTTAGGCTTTATCTGACACTGTACTGATAAAATTATAGACCCTAATCACTCTATTTAAACCAAGGTACTATGAAAAAATACTTTAAATAATCTTGCCGAGAAAAAGTCCCTACTACAGTCAGTTAGAACAGGAATTTCCTGTTGCAACCATGGAGAACAGTCTCCAAGTCCCGAGGAAGAGTTTTGGGAAGTAAAAAAACAGGGAAAGAGGTATTAAGATCTTGCTACCATAAATTTAGGTGACAAATCGCAATCTGCTGTTTTCTTTTCTTTTTTCTTTTATCCTTTTCTACCACTATTTGTGTCTAATCAAGTTTTCTCTCTATTTCTACACACAATGCAGCCTCTCTTCCTGTGGTTATATAGAGCACATGCTTTTACTTCACACCCTCTTTCAGCCCATCCTTCCCTTCTACTTTGACCCATACAGGAAGAGCAAAGGAATACCTATGAAATGGAGCCAAAATAAGAATCTTAGTGCTTGTTTTAGCTTAGGAACTGACGGCAGAACTGTAAGCTTAAAAAAAGGCTGACTCTACCTTTATCACTACATCTTTACCAAGCAGTTTGAACAAAGACCCTGGAAAGGAGAAAGTGAGGGCTAGGACTATGGGTAGACTGACACTAAGATTTACAGAGGTAAGGAAAGAAACTTCTACACAGAAGTAGATGAAGGAGAACCGGAGCCTGCGGGGTTCCTGAGGGAGGAAGGCTAGTTGACAGATCTCTGATTGACATTCAAGAGTGAAGGTCACAGTGAGAGCTGAAGGCTACATGAGAGTGGGGTAAGACTACAGCCTTCAGGAATTTGTCCCTTCTGTCTCTATGGGACAACATGACTACAGAGTTTATCCAAGTCAAGCGTCTCAAAAGGGAGAGCCTCACTTATTCCGTAGGACTTCTCCATTGGAAATTGTTGGATTCCTCTCCTCTATCTAAGGATACTGTTCCCTTTTCCCTCTGACATCTGCTCTTCATATGAAGTCAGGCCTAGAACAATTTTCCCCTCTTGATTGTCTTCCTTTCCATTAGTACACAACTTATGCGAACTTAGCCATTTGTTCCTTTGGCTTTGTTTTGACTTGCTTACTTTAATTACTTTGTGGGCCATTGCATGTGTGATATTGATAGAACGGGTAAAACATTCTCGGGCTTCTGTAACTTTCCCCTCACGAAGAAGCTGCTTTCCTTTAAGAAGACTGGCTTGCCGTCTTCTGCAAGAAAAGAACATTTTTTAAATATAAAAAATACTTAAGAGGCAGACTCGAGAAACCATACTAAAACCATAACTCAAGAAACTTTCCTAGAATTAAAAACAAGTTTGACTCATTTGAAAGTGCACACTAGGTCCCTGAGAATATTAACCCAGATCCTTTGGACTATTGAGACAAAGAGAACGAGTGATTTATAATGCACACATGAGCATACATGCACAAGATTACCATTAGACTTTACCACAGCAATGCCAAAAGAAAATTCAGTAACTAAGACAGTTTTTTAAATAAATTAGCACTCAAAAAACAAAAGAAAATTTGTTCATATAGTAGACTATAAGTTTAAACAAGTCAAAATTGCATTTTATTTTGTTTATTTTTTTTTAGAAACAGGGTCAAGCCATATTGCCACAGCGGCTATTCATAGGCATGTTCACTACTACAACCTTGAACCCCTGAGGCCAAGATATCTTTCTGTGTCAGCCTCCCAAGAAGCTGTGCACCACTGCTTTTGGCTTAAAAGTTTTGAAAATTGGTATCATATAGACTATATATATAGCATCTGACCTTAATAAAGTTAAGTTAGAGATTAAGTAGAGAATTAACTTACTCTCTTCTAGACCTCTCTACTTCCTTTTTAGAAGGTAAAGTACATCCATCAAATACGAGAATAGGCTTGATTCCATGAGACAGTAACATATTTACAAATTTCATACAAAATCCTACATACCTATAGAAAAAAAGAAAAAAATGCATTTAAGTGCTTTTGCTTTCTTAAGGTAGTACTCGTGCTCTATTTTAAATCAGATGAGACAATAGTGCAAAGAGAAGATTTTTATTTTGCTTTTCATGTAAATATTTGCATAGAAAACAGAAACTCTAACTTATTAGACTTGGGTTCAAATCCTGCCCCGGACACTTATGTGCCATGTGATGTCTGGAGTTACTTGACTCTCCAAACCTTGGTTTCCTTATCTCCAGACTAAATAGCTTTAACATCTCTTCTGACATTTTTGGTTCCAAATCTGGTCTTTTCCCTCCATCTCTTTTTCATTTTAAAAAATTTCAAATCTATTGAAAAATTAAAAGAATAGAATAGTACAATAAACACCCAATTCTTCTAATAATACCATATCATATCCAAGAGATTTAACAGTGACACAATAATATTATCTAATACATAGTCTATATTAAAACCTGTCCAATTGTCTCAGTATTGTTTCTCATATCCAGTGGTGTCCTGGTAAGTGTTTAACAACCAGTTCTAGGGAAGGGATGCTGGATTTCTCCGGCATTGGGTAAGTTACCTATGTCGAGTCAATGAATGCTAGGCTGAAAAGAGATAGTGCATAGTAAGCTCATATGAGCTGGCTCTAACACACCATTGCTACTGTTTTCCCCAAATCCAGGATCCAGTCAAAGATCACATATTGAATTGTTTTTTATTCTAATAAGGCAACTAACCAAAATAGCTACATTTATAACTCCCATCATTTCACAAAGAAAAGGACAGTTTAACTCACAAATAAGAATAGAAAGCAAAATCTTAAAAGACAACCTTTTAAATCAAATGTGGTCACCTTAATGAAAGACTCACAACATTATCCTTATTTTTCTATTTTCTATAGATCAGTGACAACGAACCTGCATTGGTACAGTACAATAACTGGGACTTGCTGATTATCAAGCAAAATTTAGGAGAAAGCAAACATAAAATTATAATAAATTTTAAAAAACATTTATTTTTTTCTTTTTTGCTAACAGGGATTAGCAGTGTGTTGTTACTATCCAAGAAGGCAAGAACCAAAATCATCATGAATTTTTAAAACATTGTTGAAAAGCTTATTGTAGGTAAAGAATAAAGGAGGCAGTCTTTGGTGTTTATTAATTGATATCCTGATACTCTGACTTATTACAAAACATTAAAACTAAACCTATATCACAGAAGAAAGTCATCCTTGATTTGGCAGATCTTTTAAAACAAAACACTCTTCCTTCTTGATAAATTCTGGCACTGAGTGAACACAATCTGTTTCTGGGGGAAAAAAATCTCATTCTTAATTGTCCAAGAATAAATATAAGGTCCAAACTTACCTATCAGAGGGTTCACCTTTGGCTAGTTTTTCAGCACAAGCAATAGCTCCTTTGTGAAGCCAGCAATAGGTATCCACAGCTACTACCTGCCCTTTATACTTCCTCACATGGATGGGTTCAGAAGCTTCTTTGATAAATTGCAGCAATCCGTGTATCCCCATGGTGGCAAATCAACTAAGTGACATGAAAGGAGAAAGGGAAAACAGCAGGATTTAAAGTAAAATAAATTTACCAAAGTTTTAGAAAACAACAACAACAACCTTTGAATCCAATGCAGAAACTGTTATTTTTCAGATAGTTGAATCACTACTCTCTAATATTTTAACTGGGGTCCTCCCTGTCAAACAATTTCCATATTTTAGACTTTACATTAATCACCACATCTAATGCAACTTGACAGTTGCCTAATATTTCTTTCCAAGTGCTTTCACACTTGTTGTCATAATCTATGTGCCAAGGTGCCAGGCACATAGAAAGAGCTCAGAAAAGTATGAGACAATTTCCTCGTCAAACATGCATTGTTAAAATCTACAAAACTGCACGAGTTATGGCATCACATTGCCTCTATAAAAGGCATTATGAGTGCCAACATGCAAATTCACATAAGAGTAGAACCTTCAAACAGTTTGTGGAAGGGTAAGCATTTCAATTAAAAAGTAAATGAAAAACTCAAACAGAATTATAAAAACAAATCCGTACTTCTTTTAGGACTGAAATTCATTGCCACCAGAATGCATTATTCCAAGGACGAACATTCTGGCAACAAGCAGTGATGGTGCCTAGTGGCAACTCCATACACTGAAAGTTACCCCAAAGAATCGTAAAACTGTGCACACTATGCAAATACAGCTTCAAGACAAATGCTTTCATTAGCTTCCCACCCCCTTCCATCCAGGTTTCAGCCTTCCAATCTCTTTCTGTACAAAAATTCTGGAATTGCTACAATCCTTTCTGAAGAAACTACTTCTCCCCACTCCCTATGAGAAGTCAACAATGGGAACTGAACAGTTGCTCAGCATTTCATAATACAAACCTCTCCTGCCAAACATCACGTTTGGAAGAAAGGAAAGAAAGTCCAGGATCAGAAGTCGGCTTACCCTGTGGACACCTTATCAGAGCTCTGATGCTGAAGTCCAGCAGTTCTCAAATTTCAGAGAAAAATCTCAGTTCACAGATTCTCAGCTCCACTCCAGGGATTGACTCACCACTTCCGGTGGAAGGTGGGGGACTCGGAATTTTATGCACGGCAGGTAATTTGGATGCAGGTGGCCCTCAAGCCACAATCTGAGAAAAACACTCTTACCTCCCTGATGGAATGCCCGCCAAAAGTTTTCTTTCACTCGGAGGAAAGCAGACATAACATACAGTATGTGAAATTTACGCAAGTGTCTTCTAGGCCAGGAAAATATCCTCGAATAAGCATTTCCTCTTTAGTATAGTAAAGACGGCTGGGCGCCACACGGCACAATCTCCAGGAGATCACAGGTGGCACCCGAGGAGACAGCAACAGCAGCAATTTCACCTCTTTACGTCTCGGTCCCGCGCAGAGATAGAAGCGCAGGCGTGGCCCGCACGCCCGTTCCAGGCCACACGCTTCCTCTGCCTGCACAAGAAGGAAAAAGGCACTTGTCAGCATTTAAACGTAGAAGCTTGCATTTAAAAACTGGACTGCCAGCTTCTGCGTAAAAACAAGAGGAGCCTGACAACCCCGGAGGCCACTCCCGGCGGGAATGGGGAGTGATCGCAGCCCTAGCGTGGCCAGACGTTCCCTCGGAACCAAACACCACATACGCCCCTCGGACTGCGGGTGTGGCTGTAGGGTCGGGAAGACCACGCCGACTCGCTCCTTCCCTTCCTGGAAGACCCCGAAACCCGAGAACAGGGACGGAGGGGACGCGTAGATCGACCCCGCGGGGAGCAGGGGGAACCCACCCATCGGCCTCCGCACAGCGCGCTCCTCTCGCTTTCCGAGAAGGGCGCTCCCCCGTCTGCTCGAGGGGAGCCACATGGGGGTCCAGGAAC
This sequence comes from Carlito syrichta, assembly GCF_000164805.1. Classification (NCBI taxonomy): domain Eukaryota; kingdom Metazoa; phylum Chordata; class Mammalia; order Primates; family Tarsiidae; genus Carlito; species Carlito syrichta. The sequence continues at coordinate 112,515 of NW_007251204.1, read as the reverse complement.
CCGCCCCCGACGCCCCTCACTCACTTCGGCCAGAGCGACCGAGGCGGGCGGCGCAGAGGAAGATAATCCGGCGGCAGCCGCGCGCGAAGGGCCGGCCTTTCAATTTGCGCGGGATTGCCCGCGGCCCCGCCCAGCGGACGTGACGTCAGCGTGCCCCGAGCCGCGGGCTTCGTCTCTCGCGGCCTCCCGCTCGTGGGATCGGATCCTGAGCCCTCTGCCCCGCTGGACGGGACAGCGGCCGGCTGTCCTGCTACCTCGGCCGCGGCTGCTGGCCCGAACTCCATGCAACCTCTCGAAGGTTCGGGCGTACCGGGCGCGGTCGGCCCGTGGGAACCACGCCCCGGAAGTTGGGGGAGGGTCTTTGCTCTCGCCTAGCCTGCTGGGAGTTGTAGTTCTCTCCTGAACGGCCGCCTCAGGTGTGGGCGGCTGAACTTTAAAGGGCGCCGCCACGTGTTTGTGTTGAGGGTTTTAAAACCTGGAAAGGAGCCCCGCCGACATGAGCCCCTATAGTCCCGTTCATCACCATCGGCCCCACCCAGTTCCTTCTTGCTCTCTTTTATTTATTTACTTATTTATTTATTTTTGAGTTGGAGTCTCACTCTGTCGCCCAGGCTGGAGTACAGTGGAACGCTTACGGCCACCGCAGCCTTCACCTGCTGGGTTCAGGTGATCCTTTCGCCTTCAGCCTTCCAAGTAGCTGGAACTACAGGCATGCACCACCACGCCTGTCTATTTTTTTTTTTTTTTTTTTTTAATTGTAGAGATGAAGTCTCGCCAAGTTGCCCGGGCTGGTCTCAAACCCATGGGCTCAGGCAATCCTCTCACCTCCGCCTCCCAAAGTGCTGGGATTATAGGCGTGAACCACCGCGCCCGGTCCATGCTCTCTTTAAAAAGCCCACCTGTGTACCAATTGAAATTGAGTTCAGTTCAGCCTGGTTCTTTTTCCTGTTGCATTATTAATCCTTATTATTGATTCAAATCTGTCCTTACCACTTTAGTATCTGATTCCCTTTATTGTGGACGTTAATCAGGGGTATTTTTTATCTATATGACAAAATAAGACTGGGCACGGTGGCTCACGCCTGTAATTCTACCACTTTGGGAGGCTGAGGTGGGAGGATCACTTGAGTCCAGGAGTTCGAGACCAGCCTGGAAAACATAGCAAGACCTAGTCTATACAATAATAAAATCGATAATAACAATAATAAAAATCCTTGCCTTAGGGTGCAAGGACTTTTAAAGACATTTTGAATTTTGGTGGCCACTTGGGTTTCCAAACCTCATAATATCCCAAACCTAGTTGTGTCCTCTTAGGAATATTGTGGTGAATACATTTAAGAAGAATCTTAGGTCAGAAGGAGTATGCTGGGGCCCGTAGGTCAGCAGGAATGATGATTCAGACTCAATTCAAAGGGTTGAAGAGGAAGAAGTGGTACATCGTTAAAAATGCTCCCTATCTGGGTAACCCCTTTGGGTTCCCTCTCACTATGGGAGCTTTTCTGTCCTCTCAACAAATCCTGCTTTCTCAAAAAAAAAAAAAAAACCTCCCCATCTGATCACCTTTTCTACATGTTTCTCTCATGCTTCTTTCTCATGCTTCTTGGTATCATTGGTCTAACATCTGCCATGCCAATACATTATCCTAAAATTGTTGAAAAGCTACCACTTTTGGGGAATGTGTTTGGGAAAGTGGGGTTGCCTCCTCCCCAGTTCTCGTCTTTAGAGCTGAGACTAGAAGGGAGAATGAAAAATTTCTTTTCTCTTCCTCTTCCAACAGCAGAGGTGGACCTCACTCTGAACCAGCTTGGGGCAGACTCTAGAGGAGGGTGGGAGACAGTTCCAAACTGAAATAGATTAAAGAACTTAAATGTGGGTGGTATGCGTTTGTAGAGAAGGCGTCTTATAGTCATTGGACTACTCAACTGTAGTAACTACTTCAATACCTCATCTCCAACCAAGAACATGGGGGTCTTAGGAAGGAACCTCCAAATCAAAATGGTGCCTATTCCAGCTAGCCACACTGAATCCATCATAAAACTAACACAAGAGATTGCTGCACTGCAAACTACCTGCGTGTTCTACTAATTTGATTCCCAAGGTGCCAGACTTGGCTGTAGTGTTCCAAGACTAAAACTAAAAAAGAAAACGCCAGTTAAAAAAGATTTCACTGAACAAAATATTTTTGCTCTTTGGGAGGACAAAACCATTTGGATCAATTTGTACCATAATTTACTATACGCCTTAAGTGTGCCTGTCTGTGCTAGGTGATGGGCCAGATGTGAAGAGTTGGCCTATGTCTTCAAGGAACTTAGGATTTAGTCCTGCAGAAAAAATACAGGTTCCTCAAAAAGTTGAATCACAAATCATGTTGGTATGTTAACAAATTCTGAAATAATAGTACAGCCCATATATTCTCAGCTTAAGACTCAGTTCCAGTATTACCAGTTCCCAAATGTCTTTCTTCTTCTTTGCTTTTTTTAGGCGGTGTCTCATTTTGTCATGGAGGCTGACGTACAGTGACACAATCATGACTTACCACAGCCTCCACCTCCTGGGCTCAGGCAAGACTTCTACCTTAGTCTCCCAAGTAGCTAGGACTACAGGAGTGCACCACCTTCACCTAATTTTTTTTATTTTTATTTTTTGTAGAGACGAGGTTATGTTTACCAGGCTGGTCTCAAACTTCTGGGCTCAAGCAATCCTCCCATCTTGGCCTCCCAGAAGTGTTGGGCTGACAGGCGTGAGCCATTGCGACCTCTGGCAGGTGTCTTTCTTAAGTTGGACATCTGACATATACAAGCATCCCGTGATGACTCCATTGCCCTGACACTTCTCATATGCTCACTGTATTTTATTGACTTTGTCCTCCAATAAATAGTCTGAAAATCCTTTGAGGTGGGGTTGCCAGATTTAGCAAATGACATGAGACTCCCAGAAACTTGAATTTCAGATGGACAACATATACATTTTTAGCACATATAATTTTGGGGTCCAGCCCCTTTTGCCAGGTTGTGAGATCTCCTGAAGGAGAGACAGATAGGCGAAAGACAGACACAATATTCCCGGACACCTGCTTCCTGAAAAGATGACCTCCTTTATTAGTTAACAGAAAGCTTTTATAGCATTTGTAAAAGGGGCAAGACAAAGAAAATTCCTTCACGTATATATGTTTTAAAAGTTACCACCATCTAGCGGTCTTCAGAAGAAATGAATAAGCCAAAAACACTATCTACTTTCAGTTAATGAGTCTTGAGATAAGTGTAAAAGGAGTTTCACTTACACTAAACATAATGCATACAAGGTTTACTTTGATTTCGGTTCCACATCACTAGTCTAATTAAAAAGGCCATAAATTCACTAAAACAAACTATAGACTGTACCTAGTGATAGCAGGAATATGAAGCCCATTAACTTGACCAAACAACAGTGGCTAGCTTTTAAAGAATAACTATGAAAGTCACTTACTGTGAAAACACATACACTAATCTTTACTCTGGATAAACATATAAAGTGAATGAAACATAATGAAATAAAACTAACACAACTAAAATTATTATGGTTGCAAATTACCAATGAGCTTTTAAGTTTAGGATAATGGTGATTTGGCTGTTTTCTCTTATGCTTGGCAACCTCCTGGAAAACATCTTTGTCTTAAGATAGGCGGTGGAGCAATTATTATTATCTTTGAGGCACCAGCTTTATCATTGTGTGAACTTAAACTTATGAACTTAAAACAATCTTCAAAGTAGCTATAAAACACTAAACTATAGCACTAAGACTTAATTAATGACACAAAGTAAAAACCTTGTTAAACATAACCAGAGCCTAATAATTTTTGTCAACCCTCATACATATGTATATTGATTATATAAACTTGTATGATATTACATTTACCAATTATGATTAGTACATGGATAAAACAATTATCATGTCTAGAATAGCACTGCCAGCAACTTTCTTCAAAAGAGTCCCAAATTACAGTCCTTGAAGTGCTTCAAGAAAGTTCCCAGGTGCACAGTTCTTCATGTATCAGTTCTCTTTTTGGGCTTTTACGACCTTCAAAGCTTTTGTAATCACCTTTCTTGTCCAGGTGTCTTCATTACTTTTTTCTTATCCTGCAGTGTTTATTTCTAAGGAAAACTCAAAAGAAGCTTTTAATGACATTTCCCAGGCCCCCAAGGTTGCTTTCTGTATTTAGTTAATTATCATAAAAGTATCTAATTAGTATATTATGAATTCAGTGAAAACCCGCTCTATAAATGTTTACTTAAAATTTAACTATAGAATTAAGTAAAAACCTTAACGATTAATCTTTATCCTAAGTCTGTGAAGACAGTGTTATAAATCACCTACATAACTCCTAGATAAGTGTTAGAACTTATAATGAGCTCATAATGAACTTACCATAAACTTGTGCTTCTAAAAATCCTTATGTCTGACCACTAAGCTGCATAATTCTAAATCAAATAAGAAGTGAATATACTTATATCATTTTTTACTCAAGCAATATCTAGTAACTTATAACCAAGTGAAAGAAAGCATTCTTGATGTGCTTCAGAGTTTAACCCTTGCATATGTTAGAAAAGGCCAAGCGACATAGTGGGAAAATGGGAAAATGAACTATGACATTCTCAGGTTAGGTGTGAGTACTTCGCATAAACATGCCATTTTCTTCTTCCACGACTGCAAATAATTTCTTCAGCCATATCAAACAGCAAAGGTGGAAGACAGAGGGCCTCAGCTTCCTGGGCTCGCCCTGCAGCCTGGAGTCTTTGGCCCACCGGGACCCTGTCAATCATGTGGACCTCCAAGGCTGGCTCCCAACAATATAATAATAATTTGGGACATAAACTAAAAACTGATTTTAATTTACCTGAAATTCAGAGTTAACTGGTTATTCTGGAATTTTACCTACCAACCTTTCCTTGAGGGCGGGAACTATGTCTACAAATTTTCATATCCCTGGTGTTTAAACCACTAGTTTTGGCTTTTTAAAAAAAATCTAGCTTTGGCCACAGGTATGAGCATGCAGGCACCGGCCTTTGGAGAACAGCAGCGCTGGCACAGGGCGGGTCCTTAGCTCCAAGCCTCAGTTTCTTCCTCTGTGAAACGGGGATAATTCTAACCTACCTACCTGGCCTACCTATCTCCACCAAGGAATGAGAACCACCGCTGGGATTTGAAGGAGGTAGGGGAGGTATGGGGGGGCCGAGGAGGGGCGATGAAGGAGAAATCCAGTTGTTCAGCAAGAGGTCGGGAGAACCACCAAAGCATGGAGACCAAGTCCCCGTATCCGACCCCCACCTCCCCTTTCCACCACCTTCGAGTTCTCACCTGCCACCTGGGGAAACTTCTGTTTCTGGTTTTAGAACAGGAGGTATTTCCTCAGCGGCAGGCCCTTCCATGTAAGCCATAGCAGTCAAGGGAAGGATAATGTTTACTGTCTATGGCACTCTCAGCCCTTACAAATTTCCAATATTTAATCTCCACAAGGCAGGCTCGGTGGCTCAGCCTGTAATCCCGCGCCTTTGGGAGGCTGGGGTGAGTGGATTGCCTGAGCCCGCGGGTTCGA
>NW_007251204.1:94103-106923 GCF_000164805.1 Carlito syrichta | reverse complement strand
AAAAAAAAAAAAAAAAAAAAAAAAAACAACTCCACAACAGCCTTGAGAGACAAACATTTTATCTCTATTTCCCAGAAGATAAAGCTTTTTTTTTTGAAACTAACTTTGTGTACTAACTTTGTGTACCTGGGCCAGGTAGGGCACCATAAAATTTGAGTTTTCTGGACAACTCTTTTCTTTAAATATCGTATCTTGTTGAAAGATCAGGTACCCTGATTTTCAATTTTGAAAATCTTGTCTCCTTTGTTATAGAGCAGTGTTTTCTGCAGTAAGGAAACAGAGCTGGCAATTTGGGGCCTCTGACAGTGAGTGACCCCCCTGGATGGCCTCCGGCTTCTGCCTGCTTTCAGGCAGGGTTGATGGAACCCCAACTGAACAGCAACCCCCGACCCCCCAACACATACTGATGCGCACACGGGTATTTTCCGAGAAGAGACATGGGAGTGGGAATTCTTTTCAGTCAGTGGCTTTTTCTCAAGCCCAACTTCCCTCCAAACCAGAGGAACACGGAACTAGGGACAACCACAAGTGCTGGGGAGGTCAGCATTTTTTTTGTCACTGAGGTGTGGGGCTGTTTTTTTACATTTTGTTTCTCTTTTGAACTCAGTATGGATGTGTCCAAAATAGTATACTTAAAGAATAAAAGTGAAAATGATAGAGGAAATATGACCAGTGGTGGTGATTGCTATATGGACACAGAACAGAATATATCTTTCTTCTGGCTGGTCATTGACAGCTCTGGTTTTCTGATTAAGAAACTTATTTTTAGGGTCTCATATTTGTAGTTTAGTTAGATTGATTTGTATTTGCATTCAATTGCTTTTGCAGTTTCTAATTATTTTAATTGAGTGACTTGTTTTCATTGTATTTTTACAGTTACATCTATTATGGCAAGTGATACTTATAGTGTTAATATGAACTTTGCTTTTTAAATAAATTTAAGTTGAAATGAGTCAATTTGAAGAAAACAAATTAAGTAAATAATAAGATGTTTCTCATTAATAGTAAATATGAGTAAGTGAAGTTTCCAAAATAGTCATCAGTCCCATCTTTAAAATAATCCTTTCTGGGGGTGTGGCATGTGCCTGTAGCTACTTAGGAGACTGAGGCAGGAGGATCGCTTGAACCCAGAGTTCAAGTCAGCCCTGGGCAATATTAGTGAGACACTCTCTTTTTTTTTTTGAGTCAGAGTCTCACTCAGTCACCCAGGCTGGAGTGCAGTGGCACACTCACGGCCACCACAGTCTCGACCTGCTGGGCTCCAGCAATCTTTCCACCTCAGCCTTCCAAGTAGCTGGAACTACAGGCACGTGCGTGCTACCACAACCAGCTAATTTTTATTGATTGATTGATTGATTGATTGTAGAGATGAGGTCTCATCAAGTTGCCAGGGCTGGTTTCCAACCTGCGGGCTCAGGCAATCCACTCGCCTCGGCCTCCCAAAGTGCTGGGATTACAGGCTGAGCCACTGAGACTGACCAGCACTGTCTCTTAAAAAAAAAATCAAAAATTAAAAATAAAATAATCTTTCAGTTATGACCCCCATTTCTCTGCTCTCCTTAGAGTAAAACTTTTTGAAAGCATTGTCTATACTTGTTATCTCAAATTCTATTTGTTATTATATATTTTTTCTTTCTTTTAAATTGAAGCATAAAACATATAGAGAAGTGCACAAATCCGGAGTGAATTATCACAAAGTGAATATATCATATGACATCCACTCAGTCCTCCCAGAAGACCCTTTGTATTCCCCTTTCCAATCACACATCTCTTTGTCCTCCCAAATGTAACTATTATCTGTCTTATTACTGCACACATTAGTGTTGCCTTGTTTGTCAAATTTATATCAATGGAGTCACGTAGTTTTCATTCTTTTGCATTTGGGCCCTTTTACTCAACATTGTATTTGTGAAATTCATTCATATTATTGAGGAGACCTATAGTTTGTTTTGTCTGTTTCATTTCAATGTACATTTCAATTATATAAGTACATTGTAACTTATCCTACTACTGATGGATTTCTGAGTTGTTTCTAGATTTTTGCTATTACTAACAAGGGTTCTATTACATTTTTGTGCCCTCACGTGCATGTAACTTTAACACCTACTACTCTAGCTCTTGCCCGCTTTGCTTTAGCTACACTAGCCTGCTTGCCATTCTTTGAACATGAAAGCTACACTCCCACCCCGAGGCCTATGCATGTGCTCTTCCTTCTTCCCAGAATGCTCCTCTACCACATATCCACGTGGGTGGGTTGGTCCTTTACTTTTCTCAATAACAGAGTTTTCTTCTCATTCAGGCATTTCCTATCCATACTCTTTTATTTTATCATTGTTATTTTAGAGCTGTGGTGTACAAGTGGGAACTTACCACATAAGTAGGCTGCAGGCAGGTAAAGTTTGGACGTCTAGCTGGCCCTTTCTCCCCATAGTGGACCAAGTATCCAGTGTGTTGCCACGTGACCTCCTCCCTTCCCCCTACTCCCTCCTCCCTTCCACCTTCCCCAGCAGTGTCCATCATCTGCCAATCCCACCCTTGTGCTTGTGTGACCAGTGATCAGGGTCTGCTTATGAGTGAGAATACGTGGCATTCAGGTCTTTGTTTTTGAAATAGCTCACTTAGTCTGATGGTCTCCTGCTGCATCCAAGTTGTTGCGAAAATCATGATTTTGCTCTTCTTTATGGCTGTAACCATGTTATTTTAAATTGCAATTCTTATCTCTACTTGGGGACAGCCAATTTTCCTTTCCCTGATTTATTTTTCTTCATGATACTTACCATAACTGGACATATTGTGTATTTTAATAGTTTTCTATTTGTTTATAGACTATCTCCCATTCCACTAAAATGAAAGTGCAATAAGGGCTGAGGTGTTTGTCTATCATCGATAACATTGCTTGGCACATGTAGATTCCTATATCCACAGGCTGAATGAATATGTGAATACTAAAATTAGCTAATAATCTATCTATTCGCTAATAGACTATTACTATCTGAAATCGTTACTGATGTTTTTAGAGTTTAGACATTTGGGTAATAAAGTTATTTGCAAAACTGTTTTACAGTGAAATTAAGCAATCCAAAAGATATCAACATGAGTATTATGCTGACATAGAATGCAGAAATAATAAATGCTGCATTTCATTCCTTGCTGTGAAGGAAAAATGATTTTAAGTAGCCTCTCTTTTTCTCCTTTGCAAAAAAAACTATGTAATGCATTTATGCAGAATTGCACTTATAAAAAATAATATGGTTGGTTCCCAAATAAATATTTTATGGAAATTGGTAAAAGTATTTGGTAAAACTCTCTTTTAGTTGATGGAAATAAGAGCATCAATGTTATCTATCTATCTAAATAATAAGTTATCCTATGAGAGTTCTGAATTATAACACTCAGGAAGCACTTAGTATGTTTCAAATTATATTTTTTTTAGTATTTAATTTACTTAACACTCATAACAATACAATGAGGTTGGTACATCTATTATCCCCATCTTACAAATGAGACAACTGAAGTACAAAGAGATCTGAACCCAATGTAGTTTGGCTCTAGAGTTGCTGCTTTTCACCTTTGGATGGCCACTATATACATTTATCTACAGAAATAGACATCATACCAGCATTTTCAAAGTTATCAATGTACTGATCTCCTTTAGATAATTTGAGAAAAAGAAAGGAAAGGGACAACTTTTATTTAGAATGTACTATGTTTTTCATGTGCCACCCCATGTAATTCTCAAAATAACTCTGAAAGATAACTATTGTTACCCTATTTACAGAAGAAAAAAAAAAAACTGAAGCAGAGTGAAAATGGTAATCTTGTAGTCCTAAAGCTATTCTATGATGTGATTCAAATGTGATTTAAATTAGATCTGGGTTCAAATGCCTATTTTTTTTTTACTAAGATACACAGTGGGGAGAGTAGGTATTGCCTAGTGAATAGTGAAGATGTAGAGAGAAGGAGGAACACATGGCTTTGGCTGGTAGCTGACAGTAATGGGGCTGTGGAATCAGGAAAAGAATAGGCACAATTCCAACTGAGAATTTCTGGGTCCACAGAAGCCTTTTGATGACCCTGACCTTCAAAGTTCACTCTAAGGTGAGCTCAGAGGTAAATGAGCGGGAGACGACCTCTGCAATCATAGCCAGACTGACTCTGCACTTTTGTATGAGATCTTTAACAAACCCTACATCCTGGGCCCAGTGATTTAGACTGAGGTAGTTTCTCCTCCTACTATTGGAAGAACAATCGTATCTCTCATGATTTTCTGTATTATCATGACTTTTTCATGACCCAAGAGAATTCGCCAGTCTCAATGCTTCAACTTTTTTTTTTTTTGAGTCAGAGTCTCACTCTCTCATCTAGGCTGGAGTGCAATGGCACGCTCATGGCCACCGTGGCCTCACCTGCTGGGCTCAGGCAATCCTTCCACCTCAGCCTTCCCAGTAGTTGGAACTATAGGCATGTGCCACCACACCTGGCTATTTTTTCTTTTTAATTGTGGAGATGAGGTTTTGCCAAGTTTCCCAGGCTGGTCTTGAACCCGTGGGCTCAGGCAATCCTCTTGCCTCGGCCTCCCAGAGTGCTGGGATTATAGGTGTGAACCAACACTTCCAGCCATCTTTTTTTTTTTTTTAAATTAAAAATACAAAAAGTCCAGAGAATGCCATTTACCTTCCTGATTAGCCTGGGACTTAGTCATAGACATAAAATGGATATTGGTCTTTTGACTTTAATTGCAAAGTGTGACTTGCAATAGAATATTAGAATAATAGACCCAAGGTGGTAAGCTGGTAAAGGACATTCATTCACTAGATAGCTAGAAGGGACACCTCTACTGAAAACTCAGTGAAATATAACCTGGGACAATGAAGCAGACATCAATACATCAACAGAGAGAAAAACAACCAGCAACAGAATGCTTAGTGAAGAGAAATACAAGATAGAGAGACTCAGCTCAACAAAGAAGTCACATTGATTATGAGGCAAAGACAGGTCCTTGTGTGGTAAGTGCCAGATTCTGCATGAAGCAGCTGCTCTCAGATGAAAGAATAATGAATTTCTGTCCACTTATTGGTCTTTCAGCCTCCGGGGGACTTAACTCAGCCAGCAGTTCTATTTTCAGAAGCAGAGGATAAACACATGCTTTAATCCAACCATTTAAAATCTAATAAGTACTTTTACCAAACATCTGTGGCCAGTTTTTCAATTGTTCTTTTGTATGTCTGTATGCATGCATCTATCTATCTATCTATCTATCTATCTATCTATCTATCTATCTATCTAATCTCTATAGATATCTTCTATTACCCCTTATATGCTACTTCACTTGGTTAAGAGCTTAAGCTCTAGACATACATTACTTGGATTAGAATCTGGCCTATGTAACATATTAGCTACTAATTTGCTGACTTTAGAAAAAGCTCTTTATCTCTTTAGTTTTCATTTTCCTTATCCAAAAATTGGGATGAATCACGGACTTAACTGAACTGCTTTCTAGGATTGTGAAGATTAAATGAGATAATACATATAAAGTATATAGTACAGTGTCTGGATTGTGACATTCTATATCAGCTATGTGAAAAAAAAAAAAAAAACTTACAATACTTAGCCGTGTATAGTGATTACTAGTTTGCCAAGAGCTTTCACACACATTTTTCATTTGATCTTCACGAGGACTTAGTGAGCCAGCTGGGTTTGCTCTTTGTTACAAATGAGGGAGACATGGCCCGGATGCCATTCACTGGCTCACACAATATCATTCTACAAGTGGTAGAGTCGGAATCTTTCATCTAAAGGGATATTTTCAACTTTAGGTTAATGTTCTTCTCACAGTCTCATGCTACTTTCCCTCAAAATGAAATTGCTATTCTTTTTTTTGTAATTGATTTGGCCAACTTCATTCATAATAGAGGAATCAAAATTAGAGCCCAGGTCTTGTCCTGTGATACTTCATCCTGAATGTCTGGTTTCCCTCAAAAGTGACTCAGAAGGAACTGAACTGATTAAATTAAAATTGTGCCCATACATGTTATCATTCATTTCTGAAAGCTAGCTGGGATTTTAAAGAACTTTTAGACACCTAAGGAAAGGAAATTAAATTTTACCAAGCAGAAGAAACCTTGGTTGTAAATGACAGAAACCTAGTGCAAATTGGCTTCTGTAAAAAGGAATTAACTCTCTCTGTTATAGGTTAAATTGTGTCTCTCCTCCCCCCAAAATATGTGGGAGTCCCAAACCCCAGTATCTCAGGATGGATCCTTATTTGGAGATAGCTTTTTACAAAAGCAATCCGGTTAAATTGAGGTCATTAGAAGAGGGAGCCCTAATCCAATATAACTGATGTTTTTATGAGAAGCAGAAATTTGGACACAAACACACACAGAGGGAAGATGTGAGAGACATAGGGAGAAGATGACCATTTGCAAGCCAAGGAGAGAGACCTGGAACAAATCCTTCCCTCACAGCCGGCAGAGGAACCAACCCTGCTGATACCTTGCTCTGGGACTTCCAGCGTCCAGAATTGTGAGACAATACATTTCTGTTGTTTAAGTCAATCAATTTGTGATACTGTTATAGCAGCTCTCACAGATATATCATCTTGTACTGGAACGTTCAGGAGTAGTTCAAAGATTTAAGCACAGATGAATCTAAGGATCAAAAGGATATCTTTAAGACTTAAGTCTTTCCATCTTTTTCTTCTATGCTGTTTTACCATAATTCATCAATTTTAAAATGCATAATTTCTCTCTCTTTATTTTATTGTGTTTTATTTTTTGAGTCAGAGTCTCACTCTCCCAGGCTGGAATGCAATGGTACTATCATGGCTACCACATCTTTGACCTACTGGGCTCAGGCAATCCTTCCACCTCGGCCTCCAGAGTAGCTGGGTCTACAGGCGTGTGCCATCACACCTGGCTATTTTTTTTTTTTTTAAATTGTACAGATGAGGTCTTGCCATGTTGCACAAGCTGATCTCAAATTCCTTCACTTAGATAATCCTTTCACTTTAGCCTCCCAGAATGCTGGAATTACAGGCACGAGCCACCATGCCCAGTCTCTCTTTTTCATATATGAAATCAAGCTGAAACTTACAATTTATTTTTACATTCATTTTTAGTGGTACATAAGATTGCATTATGTCTTACAATTAATGAGATTTTAGAGCAATTTAAGAGTGTTCGCAGGAGGGTTATTTATGTGGGTGATTGTTGCAACTCAAAGCTTAAGATATCTAAGTCACTTAGTGACCCCAGTGGAACAAGAGAGCCTTTCTTTCTCAATTATTTCCACGGAAGGCTCCAAGAAGATGTTCACTGGCTGTAACTGGTACAGCTTTGGGCATACCCAATCTTAGAAAGTAGGGTTGGGAAGGGGCAGGTATAGACTCAACAGCACTAAAACCACAGGCCTAAAGGTAATAAAGAGGGGATCTCCAAAAAGGAAATGCAGTGCTGTTACCAGGAGAGGAAGGGCTGACTATTTGGAGTGCTGTGTGTCCACAAGCACCTGCCTGTGCCAACACTGTCACATAACTCTTGCTTGATTCTCTCTGAAACTCCATGAAACAGAAGGCATTGCCACATCCAATCAGGAAACTGAGACTCAGAGTCACAGATCTATCGGCAGAGCTAAATATTACCAAATAATGACAGAGTGCTTACAATATACAGGTCACCCCTCAAGAGCTATAAATAAAAGGATGAATATTTGTCCTGTGCCTAAGGAGTTCAGAGATCAGAGGAGAGATAGGCCTAAAGCACCAAAGAGCTTACTATAAACTAACAGGTACCACAGCAGAAACAGAAATAGAAATAGAAATATAGTACTATGAAAATCATTACATCTGCTTTGGGAGGAAGGAGGAGCCAGTATGGAAAGGGGGTTGGAAAAGGTTTTTTTCACAATCTTTAAAAAAATTTTTTTCTTACATTTGTGGTAAATTACAACACCAGAGCACTGGGAAGCAATGATATTATGAAATCTTGCGAAGAGCTTGATATACTGAAAGTGTTTTTTGTTATTTTCATTTTTTAATATCCAAACAAGGTCTCACCATGTTGCTCAGACTGGTCTCAGACTCCTGGCCTAAGGTGATCCTCCTGCCTTGTCCTCCCAAAGTTCTGGCAGTGGCATGAGCCACTGCACCTGGCCTTGGAAAGTATTTATTAAATAGTTATAGAGTGAGCGATTAAAAGGGTCAAGTAGGTCTTATTAAAATAAGGAAAATATCACTGGGACCTGGTTCTTGCTTTACAGGGCCTAGGCCTCCAGTTTTGTGTACATTTTCAGTCATGACATTCAGAGGTTTCATATTGCTCACATCTATCAGATTTTCTTTTTTTTTTTTTTGAGTTGGAGTCTCACTCTGTCGCCCAGACTGGAGTACAGTGGCCGCTCCCGGCCACCGCAGCCTCGACCTGCTGGGCTCCGGCGATCCTTCCGCCTCAGCCTTCCAAGTAGCCGGAATTACAGGCACGCACTAACACACCCAGCTGATTTTTTGATTTATTGTAGAGATGAGGTCTCTCTGCCCAGGCAGGTCTCGAACTCGCGGGCTCAGGCAATCCACTCACCTCAGCCTCCAAAAGGCGCGGGATTACAGGCTGAGCCACCGAGCCCGGCTCAGATTTTCAAACTGTCTTTTCCTCTGCACTTTGAATGATATCTTCTGGTCTTTTGAGCTGTTTTATTATGAATCATCTCCCTATATTAATACAAATTTATTTTCCAAACATTTGTTTTACTTACTTTAAAAAAAATCTTAACCAGGTCATAATAGAACTCCACTGCTCTGCTTGATTCATTTTTTTTTTTATTTAACAAAAAGTTAAGATGTTATAAAATATATGGGTCTTCATAAATCTTTGGGTCTCAATCTATAATAAGATGATATGTATTTTTCATTCTACTGATTTTTTATCAAGTTTTTTTGTTTGTTTGTTTGTTTGTTTTTGAGTTGGAGTCTCACTCTTTCACCCAGGCTGGGGTGCAGTGACATGCTCATGGCCACTGCAGCCTCGACCTGCTGGGCTCCAGTGATCCTTCCGCCTCAACCTTCCAAGTAGCCGGAACTACAGGTGCGAGCTACCATGCCCAGCTAATTTTTGATTTATTGTAGAGACGAGGTCTCGCCAAGTTGCCCGGATGGATCTCGAACCCGCGGGCTCAGGCTATCCCCTCGCCTCGGCCTCCCAAAGTGCTGGGATTACAGGCTCAGCCAGCGAGCCTGACCAGATAATCACATTTTGACACAAGACAAGTAAGTGACTTGTTCTCACACTGGTACCCTCTGGGCTTCCTCGCTCTTTCCTCTCCTACTTTCTAGACTCTCTCTTTTTCCATCTAAGAAGAGATGCCCACTACTCAGTTGTACCTTAACGCTGTTTAGCATCCTTCTTGGTAGGACCTTTGCCCACCACCACTGCTGAAAAGCCAGGTTACTTTTCCAAAATTAAAATTTGAGCTTATTAACTATCAGAGTTCTTTAGGTGCTGTATTCCTTCTTATACCCTTGACCTACAGCTCATCTCTCGAGGACCATATTTTGACTCACTGGAGGCTAAATCATCAGCTACAGAGTTTTGAGTCAAGTTGTGTCTCAGTTACAGCGAACTCACCACAATCCGCTGTTTCTGTCTCTATTAGGCATGTATTTAGGTTTTCCACATCAAAATCCCTGTAAGGCAGCATAGAATCTATAAACACTTTTTGACAAAAGCGTTTCTAGGTTTGCATAACCCAGATATAAGTCCCTTAATCTCCATGCCATTTTAGCTTTATAAGCCTATCTTCAGTAGCTCTTCAAATGATATAAGACTTTTTCTGAAACTTTGGACCTTCAGGTATATCTGTGACTGATACAGGTGAAATGCTCCTATCTTAGAAATGATCAAAACTACCTAGAAATCCCTTTTGGGGTGGAAACTGAAGTTATGTAAGACATCTTTATACCTGAAAGAGCACTGGCTCTATTCATCAAAAATTCCTCTCATTGAGGTGACCTTTTGAGATTGAATGTGATCAGAACGCAGACCATCTACAGCTTCTGTTTTGCTCATATATTGCAGCTTCATCAAAGAATCTGTCTGTAGCAGTGGGAGTCCTGATGGACTACCTTTCTTTTCTTCTGTGTATTTTGTAAAGGTCTGGCTACTAACACTCCTAGCAATGGCTTTGTCATCCATAGGTTGTATTTCTGCTTAGACCAAATGTCATGTCCTTCTCTCTCGAATTACCCATCTCTTGCAAGTCAGGATGCCACTATGCCTCCTAAATCAATTTGTACTTTCTAGTTATAATAGAAATACATATTTTTTGTAGTGACTATAGGAAAATACAGAAATGAGAAAATAAAAATCCCCAGTAATACTGCTGCAATACTATCTTCCAGAGATAACTACTATTAATATTTTATGTATTTTCTGGCACTGTTTTATGGGAGTGTGTGTGTGTGTGTGTGTGTGTGTGTGTGTGTGTGTGTGTTTATGTGACTTTTAAAAAAATAAACTTGGCTTTATAGTATATATAAATACTATTTTATAAATTTTCTCATGCCGTTATTTTATGAGTGTTGCCCTGTGCAGTAAATATTCTTTAAACGTGTCATATTATATATTCCTTTGGTATGGATGTTATCATAGTGAGTTAACTTTTCACCTGTTGTTGAATGTGTGGTTGTTTGTTTTATCTTTTAATTGTAAGTGGTGAACACATTTATAACTTTATTCTCTTATTTGATAACTTAAGATAAATTCCCTGAAGAGAAATTGTATAGTTAATGGGTTTGAATTTCTTTATCCTTAATGCTCTTGATAGACACTGATTATCAGTTTAAACCATTGGCTTTTAGTGAGTGCTTCCTTCAAACTTCCCCAATAATGAATGATATTTTTATTTCAGACTTTTTTTTACTGTATAATAGGTGAAAATGTTATTGCACTCTTGTTTCACATTTTAGTTCTTTGGATACTAAGAAGTTGAACATTGTATCTCATATCCTTTTTTCTTATTTGCATTTATTTTGCATGTTCACTCTTTTCCTTCCTCCCTCCCTCCTTCCTTCCTTTCTTTCTCTCTTTTTAAAAAAGTGTTAGACCTCAGCTGCAGAGGGTCGAGTTAATGGTTTTCCTCTTTTCATGGATATTATCAGCTTCACTCCCTTTTATTTTGATTTCTGATTTCTGTTTTACCGCCTCCCCCATACACACATATGAAAAGTTTCTAGTGTGCTCAATGAATATCTTTCAGTTACACGAGTTGTAAAAATGTGTAGTGTTGTAAGCATGCATCTTCAATGGACATAAATCAAATGGTATTGTGTATTGTGTTCAATTCTGCTTCTTATTTCCACTTAACACAGTTCTAAGGATTCACTCATGTTGCTCCATATCTAGTAGTTTAATTCTAATTGCTGCAAAGTGCTCCTCTAAGGGTGTTTTCACCACATTTTTGTCCAGCAGCCTCTAGTGAGGGTTGTCCTAATTTCTTTCTGGTTTCCTTTCCCCTCTGCCATTGCAAATGATGCTACAGTAAATATTCTCCTGCATACCCTTTTCAAGCTTGTGTATGAGAAGTTTTCTGGAATACACACACAGACACACACACACACACACACACACACACACACACACACACACACACTGAATTGCTGGGTCATATCTAGTCTGACTAGACCTGCCAGTTGCTCTTCATATGGTTCCTCCAGTCTAAATTCCCACCAGCAGTGTATGAGAGTTCCTTAATCCCGACATCTTTTCCGTACTTAAATGGCCACTCTTACAGATAAAAGTGATCAGTTATTTTTGTTATAATTTGCATTTCCCTGATTGCTAATGAATTTGAATATCTCTGCTTGGGTTTTCTTTTGTGTGTATTGTCTAATCATAGCTTTTATCCACTTTCCTGTGTGGTTCCTATTTTTTTTTTCTTGTGGATTTCCAAGTATTTTGCATTTTGTATGTTCAGTACTGCCAGCTGCTAGCCACATGGATTATTTTAATTTAAAAATTAATTAAAATAAATAAAATTAAAAATCTAATTTCAGTTGTACTAGCCATATTTCAAGTGATCTAATAGCCACATGTGGCTAGTGGCTACCATGCTGGACTGTATTGAATCATAACATTTTCATCATTGCAGGTAGTTCCACTGGAGAGAACTATTCCAGATATTAGTTGCAGATTAGTTTTAGGCCTTGCAATTGTCTTCTCCTATGCTGTCATCTGTCTGCAAAATTTGCCCATTTTTTCCTTTATTGCATAGAAATATTGTATAGCAATCTCCAATTTTGATGCAAATTCTTTTACTACTTTTTTCTTTATAATTAGTGTTTTTGCAATTACTATGACTTTGCACTGTTTTAAAATCTGATGGGACAAGTCCTCTTATTTTACTATTCTTTTTAAAAGGTTGACCTAACTATTTAAGGATATTTATTCTTCCAGGTAAATTTTATAATAAGTTTATTTAGTTTATCTAAAATAAAACTGGAAGTTTGACTGGGATTGCAGTAGATTTTAGGTGAATTAAATTTAACTTGGAAAACTTTGGCATGTTTGTAACAGTAAATCATCTATTTTAAACTGTTTATATAGTCATTTGTGTCCTTCAATAGCATTTAGATTTCCCCCTAAAGATCTTGTATATTCTGGTTAGGTCAATTTTCATATATTTTATTGTTTTATTTCTATAGATGGCATCTCCTTTTTAATTTTTCTGTTGGTTATTGCTGGTATTTAGAAATGCTATAATTTTTTTTTTTTCTTTTTTAAGTTGGAGTCTCACTCTGTCGCCCAGACTGGAGTGCAGTGGCCACTCC
>NW_007251204.1:88453-94059 GCF_000164805.1 Carlito syrichta | reverse complement strand
CAGCCTCGACCTGCTGGGCTCCGGCGATCCTTCTGCCTCAGCCTTCCAAGTAGCCGGAATTACAGGCGCGCGCTACCACGCCCGGCTGATTTTTTTATTTATTGTAGAGATGAGGTCTCGCTGCCCAGGCGGGTCTCGAACCCGTGGGCTCAGGCAATCCACTCACCTCAGCCTCCCAAAGGCGCGGGATTACAGGCTGAGCCACCGAGCCCGGCTAATTTTTGTAATTTAAACTCTGTGAAAACTTACTAGTTTTCATATTTCATATTTTGATGATTTGCAAAAACCTTTTGTATATTAAGAATGTTCACTATTTATAGATTTATGTTTTTAGTTTTTGTAGAGATGAGATCTCACTATGTTGCCTAGGCTGGCTTTGAACTCCCAAACTCAGGCAATCCTCTCACCTGGGCCTCCCAAAGTTCTGGGATTACAAGCGTAAGCCATTGCGCCCAGCCAATATACACTATTTATATGCCGTATTTGTCAGAAGTGTTCCAGTTTGTTATTTGACTTGTAATTTTGTTTATGATGTGTTTTATACTTCTAAGTTTTAATTTTAGTAAATAGACAATTCTATTAACATTATGTGATTTTATCCAATGAATGACTGCTATTTAGCAGAAGGAGTTGTATTATTTTCCTTTTTTCTCCCTTTGCACTAGCAATCTGCTTTTTTGCTTTCCCAAAACGTATTCTTCCCAGAATGTCAACGCGTTGACAGAAAGTGTATTGTCACTTTTGATCCACTAGGGGCCAACACTTGCTTGAAAGAAACCGGTGTGTCTCCTAAATCTACCATTTCCTTTCTGAAAGGGAGGAAGCTGGCTGAAAGAAGCTTTATAGAAAATAAGTAATTTCCTTTTAAATTAAATGATTGGAAATGACATAGAAAGAAGAGTCTAGACAAAAAGGCTATTTTAAAAGTCAAGTTATGTAAAGAACATTCAAAGTTGATTTTAGTGGGGAAAAAATGAAAGCAGAAGACACAAATAAAAAAGTTAAAAATTTAACTTAGAAGAAAGAGAAAACTAAAACAGAATTTTAAAAGTCCAACTTCACTGAAAATTCACACTAAAGCATCATTAAATAAGAGGTTGGTCACAAGAAATGGCAATCAATAATGACTTTTTCTTTCTTTTCCTCTTCTTTGCTTGGAAAGGCCAGGAGCTGGGCCTAACCTGCCTCCCATATTCCGTAGTGCTTCTGCACAGACATTTGAAAGGGAAAATAGTTCTCAAACTGAAAAAAAAAAATCCATTGCTTTAATTCAAATAAGGTGATCTGTAGGAAAGCACCATTTTATAGAACCATGTTTGTCCAAAACCAGTCATTTAAAGGTGATTCCTCTCTGAGGTTTATTAACATTTCTAAAATTACATTTATCACTCAAAAAGAGACAAATTCATGGAGAGAAGGAGGGAAGAGAAGGAGAGGGGAAAAAAAGAGGGAGGAGGGAGAGTGGGCCACCTAGCAAGACTGCAATTCTCTTATCTATGAAAACACAAAGGGCAGCTAAAAACAGTTCTTTACGTATAGATAGCTGATTATATTTGGACCTGGAAAAAAATGATCAAGATCAAATGATAGCCCACACATACAACACTATAAAAAACAAGGTACTGTTCTTATTACAAAGGTGCATATGTCTGTGTGGGATTTGGCTTCTGGATGCCCTTTTGTAAGTAGGGCAGCTACGTCACATCAAATATGAAAGTCCATGCTCTAAAAAGATGTTATTTTTACGTCAACTGAAATAAATACATAAAAGATGATTTATATCTGTATATAAGACAAGGTAAAATTTTTAAAAATTAACTAAAACACATCTTAAATGTGCCAAATTACATTATAAAGAAATTTCAAATTAATATGTTTTCTACTGGCTTTTGATTTAGTACCTATAAAAACTGAGTATGGGCCAGATCTGAAGGCTCATGTACTTTGGGAGGCTGAGGCAGGAGGATTGCTTGAGTCCAGGAGTTTGAGACCAGCTTGGGCAACACAGTGAGAACTCATCTCTAAAAAAAAAAAAAGAAAGAAAAGAAAAACAAAATTAGCTATGTGTGGTGGCAGGTACCTGTAGTCCCAGCTACTTGGAAGGCTGAGGCAGAAAGATCCATCACCTGAGCCCAGGAGCTTAAAGCTGTGGTTAACCATGATTGTGCCACTGCACTCCAGCCTGTGAAACAGAGTGGGACTTTGATTAAAAATAACCAAAAAAACAAACAACCTGAGTATGTACAATAGATAGGACACATGTACAAGTATGGCCCAATGGTATGGATTAAGAAATACCATACGTTTTTTAATTTAACATTTAATAATTAAATATATTTTTATGTTTAAGTAATATGTGCACAAGGTAGAAAATGCAAACACAACAAAAGGGTTTTCTTTAAAATCTCCACCCCATCCTGTGGTCTCCAAGTTTCACCATCTAGAGGTAACTGGTATTGGCAGTTTCTTGCTATTGATATTCATGATTTTTTTTTTTTTTTTTTGAGTTGGAGTCTCACTCTGTTACCCAGACTGGAGTGCAGTGGCCGCTCCCGGCCACCGCAGCCTCGACCTGCTGGACTCTGGTGATCCTTCCGCCTCAGCCTTCCAAGTAGCTGGAACTACAGGCGCGTACTACCACACCCGGCTCATTTTTATTTATTGTAGAGATGAGGTCTCACCAAGTTGCCCAGGTGGGTCTCGAACCCACGGGCTCAGGCAATTCACTCACCTCAGCCTCCCAAAGGCGCGGGATTACAGGCTGAGCCACTGAGCCCGGCTGATATTCATGATTTTTTAAGAAATAGAAATGGTAGTATGCCATATAAACTGTTGCACATCTTGTCTTAAAACACCACCACCGCCACCAATAACCACTTAACACAGTTTTGCTGTTCATTTCAGGTCAGTTACATCAGAATGAGCTATGCCTTATTCTTTCTAACAGTTACAATGTATTCCACTGAATGAATGTACCATAGCTGATTTGTCTTCTGTTGAAAGACATTTAGCATATTATCAGTTATTGGCTATAAAACAATAATCCAGTGGTTTTCTGTGTACCTATATTTCTTTTGTGGTCATCTGATTTAGGAATAGAAACCTAGAAGACAAATTTTTGATGGGTCAAAGGTCTGAGCATTCTAATGTGTACAGATACTGCCAGAATTTCCCTTCCCTGGAATGGTACCAATTTATATTCTCACTAAAGGCATGCCTTTCCCACTGTACTCTCTTCCAAGATTGCTTTTTATCATTTTTTTTTTTTTGTTCTTTTCTAATCTGTTGGGAGGAAAAAAAAAATTCTTATTGTGTTTTTATTTTGTGTTTCTCCTACTATGGGTAAAAATTCAACATCTGGCCAGGTACAGTGACTCACATCTGTAATCCCAGAACTTTGGGAGGCCAAGATGTGAGGATCACTTGGACCAGGAGTTCAAGACTAGCCTGGGCAACATAGCAAGACCCCTATCACTACAAAAAATTAAAAAATTAACTGGGCATAGTGGTGCACACCTGTAGTCCCAGCTACTTAAAAGGTTGAGCTGGGAAGAGATCAAGGTTGCAGTGAACTATGATCACACCACTTCACATTGTTTCTGAAAAAGGAAAGAAAAAGAAAGAAAGAAAACGAAAATAGCATGTTCAACATCTTTCCATTTAAAAACTATTTGTGTCCAGTCACAATGGCTCACACCTATAAATCCCAGTGCTTTGGAAGGGCAAGGAGGGAGAATCAATTGAGCCCAGAAGTTCAAGACCAGCCTGGGAAACATAGTGAGACACTGTATCTATAAAAAAATAAAATAAAATAAAAAGCTGGGCATGGTGGCACATGCCTGTAGTCCCAGTTACTTGGGAGGCTGAGGTAGGAGGATTGCTTGAGTCCACAAGATCAAGGATCCTACCACTGCACTCCAGCCTGGGTAAGAGAGTGAGACCCTGTCTCAAAAACAAACAAAACATTTGTATTTTCTGTGAATGGATTATGGTGCGTTTGTCCATTTTCCTTTTTTAGCTATATTGGTTGTAAGACTTACAAAAAATAATAGGTCCTTATGTGATATAAAAATTAGCCCATTGTTTTATCTGTTGAAAAAATTATTTTCCTAGTTTATTAGCAGAGCATTTAATTATTTTAAGTAGTAAAATATTAATCTTTTATGGCTTTGGGGGTTTATGTCAGAATCAGAAAGATCATTCTCAGTTGGAAACAATTTTTAGAATTCTTCCATTATTTTGTTCTGGTATTTTCATTACTTTTTAAAAAATGTTAATCTTTGATCCAGCTAAAATTCATTTTTACGTAAAAGATGAGGTTGATATTTTCCCAGATGACTCCTTTCTAGCCTTTATGTTGAAAATTCATCTTTCCCCATTGATTTGAAGGCACCATTCAAACCTGCCTTCCCATATGCATGTGTATCTGTCTCTAGACTCTTCTGTTGATTCTCTGTATGTACCAGGCTATTTTGATTACTGTTGCATTAAAATATGTTTTAATATCTGACAAGAATAGTTCCTTCCTTTTCAGAATTTTTTCCTGAAGCATATAAGTGTGTTTATGTTTCCCCTACACATTTTAAAATGGCTTACTATTTTTATTGATCATTTAAAATGTATATATCCATTTAGGGAAAAATTTCATCACTATAATACTAAGACTTCTGAACCAAAACCAAATTAAATTCTATTCAGGTTTGTATATCTCTTGGTCTAAATTAAAAATTCTTAATACAGATTTAAAATTTTTTCATACAGAAAAAATTTTAATACAGATTTAAAATTGTTTAATACAGATCTCATATGTTTAAATATATCCCTAAGACTATTTTACTTACTGTTGTATACATCTTTTCTTACATCATATTTATTATTCAATTGTTGTTTTGAGAAGACAACAATAGATTGAGGTTAAGAGCATGCTATTGAGAGACCCAAGAAACCAAGAAACTTATTTGCTGTAAAAGTAGTGTTTAGT
The DNA here is from genome assembly GCF_000164805.1 of Carlito syrichta. Taxonomy (NCBI): domain Eukaryota; kingdom Metazoa; phylum Chordata; class Mammalia; order Primates; family Tarsiidae; genus Carlito; species Carlito syrichta. The sequence continues at coordinate 89,078 of NW_007251204.1, read as the reverse complement.
TCACTATATTTCATATATCCCCACCTCATGTTTACTATATATTTTGTGTATTCCTACCTCATGTATTTTATGAAATCTTAGTACTTTAAATTCTACCTCAAATGAAATCTTAGTACTTTAAATCCTACCTTAGACCCCATAGAATTAGGCATATGTCGGGTGCCGGGTTGTGACCAATAATGGCGTAAGCAGTGTTTGTATTTAGAACTCTTGGGTTAAGCATTGTCAGCCCCAAATTAGTAGGCTAACTTATGATTTTACAACAGGATGTAAATGATAAAGCGATAAGCCCCTTTCAGACATTCCTACAAGGTGGCAGCAGACTCAGAGGCGCCAGCTGCTCTCTATCACCAGTTTTTATCCCAGTGATAATTTACACGCAGTGGCTATGTAAACCTGCAGGGAACAAAGACTTTTATATAAGAAACCGCCTTGCTATAATACGCTTGTGATATTTTATAAATTCCCAGAATTAGTATATGATTTTCTACCCCACATTCACTGTATGTGTTTGCAGCATTCATATTTAAAACTTTGTTAAGTTTGGCTTTTGTTGTCCCATAATGACCCTGTTATGTTATGTAAATGTTAAGCAAACAAGCTTTCCTACGCATACCTTGGGATG
>NW_007251204.1:74865-88132 GCF_000164805.1 Carlito syrichta | reverse complement strand
CTCCCTGAAGCTGCTGCTTCGGGCGTGAGCCCAGACTCGAGCCTGAATAAAGACCCTCGTGTGTTTGCATCGGAGCTGGCTCTTTGTGGTCTCTATCTCTCTCATTAGAGTCCCGGGTTCAACAGTTTGTATATTGGAAAGCTATTTTTTTTACATTAATTTCATACCTAGCCAATTTACTGAATTTTTTTTTTTTTTTACAACTTTTTTTTTTTCTGAGTTGCAGTCTCACTCTGTTTCCCAGGCTGGAGTACAGTGGCGCACGCTCACAGTCACCACAGCCTTGGCCTGCTGGGCTCAGGCAATCCTTCTGCCTCAGCCTCCCAAGTAGTTGGAACTATAGGCACGTGCCACCACGCCCAGATAATTTTTCAATTTATTGTAGAGATGAGGTCTTGCCAAGTTGCCCAGGCTGGTCTTGAACTCCTGGACTCAGGCAATCCTCTTGCCTCAGCCTCCCAAAGTGCTGGGATTACTGGCTGGAGCCACCATGCTGGCTTACAATGGCTTTTTAGTTAACTCTCTTGAGATTTCCATATATAGTCATATCCCATGAGAATAACATTTAAAACTTTTTCTTTCTTTATTTTTAAAAAACAAAGTAAGAATATCCTAAAAAACAAAGTTTCACAACTTATCTTTGTAGTACATAGAACAATTATTTACAGAATAAACATTTGGGATATAGAATAAAGGTTGGGTATATTTTAAAATAATGAGATGAGAGAGAGAGAGAGAAATAATTTAACAGAAAAAAGTATAGTGAGCTCTTGGGAGTCATTAAGAAAATTAGAAAACCCAGTTAATAGTCAAATATGTATAATGAATATGAACATTATGGACACTGACATCTGTTTATCTTTTATATTATGTCACTCACATGGAACTTTCAAGATAAATCGTCTGAAAATTGTGATGGACACGGTCAGTCAAGTTATGCACGCATAGCCTTGAAGACTGCTGCTGTAGCAGCTAATGAAATAAAAGACCTCTGTCCTCCTTTTCTGCCAGCAAAAGCTGCTGCTAACGGACAATGATCACCCTGGACGGCTTCTTATTTCTCGTCAGCCAGAGATGAAAGAATTTTCATCTTAATAAAAGGAAGGGGGAAAATGTATGACAGCACCAATGGATTCAATGGAATATGACTCGGTAATTAACTTGGCAAAAGATGACAGCGCTTTGGCTATTGTCAGGGTTTGGAACGCTGAGCATCTCATCACTGTTGGGAAGAGCCACCTTCTGATGGGCTGGGCAGTCTCCTCACTATTTTAGAGGCCCCTGCTAGCTTAGCTGGCTCACTTTAACTTGGTATCACTGCACCGGCAGGCAGCCTGATCCCTCATGCACACCCTGCTAAAAAGTATTTTGTGTCCCATTCACATTTTGCTTCCAAATTTATCTTTCCACTTTAAAAAACCAGATGCTAAATACATCTGTCTGTGCGCTAAGTACATTTTATGTGCGTTTATGCTTTTCTGCTAGTCAGTCTAATAAATTATCCAGATCTTTTGATTAATTTCATATAGATATAGAAGACAGATACCAGTTATAGAGTGTTAGTTAGTTACATAAGTTGTCCTTGTTTGCAGATACATGATCTTATATAAAGAAAGCTCTAAAGACTCCACTAAACAACTAGTTAGAACTAATAAACAAATTCAGTAAAATTAAAGGATATAAAAAGCAACATATAAAAATCAGTGATGTTTTTATATATTAGTAGTGAACTATCTTAAAAGGAAATCAAGAAAGCAATTTCATGTACAATAGACTTGCCCTTTTCACTTTAACAACCCATTTTATTTTTTTGAGACAGGGTCCAGCCCAGGTTAGAGTGTAGTGTTGTGATAATAACATACTGCAGCCTCTACCTCCTGGGCTCAAGTGTTGCTCTAGCCACAGCCTCTTGAGTAGCAGGAACTACAGGTGTGAGTCACCACACCTGACTAATTTTTTAATTTTTGTAGAAACAAGTTCTCACTGTGTTGCCCAGGTTGGTCTCAAACTTCTGACCTCGAGCAATCCTCCCACCTCAGCTCCCAAAGTGCTAATATTACAGGTGTGAGCCACCATGCCTACTTGACAACCCGTTTTGACTTTTGATGTCAGTACATGTAAATGGAACTTACTTTCCTTATGACTTACAATTACATGGTATGTAACTATGTACATAATTTAATTAGCCACTCTCTTGTTGATGGGAATTTGGGTTGTTCTGGCAAAAACTCAAGGCGCTGTATTTGACTTCCTTTAATCTATGGTCGGAAGCCAGAATTGAAAGTTAGAATAGTGCCAGATTTGTTTCCCCCAAGAGCAGGAAAACTTTGCAGCAGAGAAGGGTGCACCCTGTGGCAATTGGATTGGGAGTTGTGATAAGGGCCATCAGTGTTTGGCTTTGATGGCTTTGGTGAGTGGTCTGACAAAAAAAGGAACCCTCGAGAGAAGCCACAGTAGTTGGTCTGTATCTTCATGTAGTTAGGGTTAGTAATTGCAACATCGAAACAAAATACAAAATTGTTCATATTAGTTTCAAAACCCAGAAATACTGGCACTAATGCTGATATTGATGGCAGTGCTTTATAACAAGATACTGAAAGGACAGACCAAGAGCTGAAAGCCATTTTTAAATCTTATTCCTAAACCTTAATGCAATGATGAAAAAGTAGAAGCTATGTTTTGGAGAAATGCATACTTTAGGAAAAATTAACCTTGCCGACTTTGTCTTTTCAGAAATACAGACTTCCTAATGCCAGAGGTATCTCATAGTGGCAATCAAGCTTACCTAGAGTAAAGGGAATTTACAAGGGCTAAGACATCATGCATTGGTCAAGGATTGTAGAAGTCATGAAACTTGTATTTACAAAAGTTATGACCGCTCAGAGGAGGAGCAGGTGGGGATTCAACCTTCCAGTAAATTGGGTGTTATCTACAGGGAAGTCAAGGATCCCCTGAGGCTACCCACTGGGAATACATGGGAGATAGGGGGAGGTGTGCCCTCCATTAGCTTTAAGGAATGTCGTTTGGGAAGGTGCAGGAGCACTGGAATCCTTGCCGTTCCTTTCTCTAGGGGCTATGATAATGTGGGTGGACATTAGTGGGTCTCTGTGCCACAGGATCTCCAAGACTTCTGCAGGTGGTCAATTAGGAAGTCACAGCAGTCACGTCTACCTGATTGCAACATCTCCAGGGGAAAGGATTTAAGCCAGGACTTGGGGGGCTATGGGGCCACACTCACCTAGAGTGTAGGCTCACTCCCTGTCTGTGGAGAGTGAACTTATCTAAAAAAATCTTTTCTTCTCTCACCTCTTTGTGTGTTGCAATTCTTTGCATTACCTGGATCTCTGCATTACCCGGATCTCTGCATTACTGGCATGCACCTCTGGCATGCTGGCTCCCCTCTCTCTCCATCTGTGCCTCTACCCTCACTCTATCTGTACCTTAACAGATACCATCATCCTGGTGCCATCATCTTCTATACTGTGTCCTGGGAAAACAACTTGAGAGAGAGCTGGGCCAAGGACTGTTGTTTTTCTGCCTTTCTAGCCTAAAATCTCTTTAGAAAGGATAAACTGGGGAAGAGTTAAGAAAAATTATCCTGTGGGAGAATAGTCTATTTCTAAGAAAATGAATTTGGTCTTCTTAGGAAATAAGGGAAGAAGAACCACTAATCTAGAAACTTCATCTTTTCTTCCCCTCTTTTCCCTAATACGTCTATCCAACTTCATTTTCCTTAGGGTCCCTTCCAAACCACTGCCCCTGCCATTCAAATTTCATTAGGAATTTCTGGAAGTTGATTAAGCCAAACTGACTCTGGGGGAAATGAAAATACTGTTTAAAAAAAGAATAAGAAAGGGATGGGCAGTAGCTGGAAACTGCTGGGTTGGTGGGGGCGGGGGGTGGCACATAACATTAATAAGGGTACCTGATCTCAAACCAGGCAAAGTGGGGACCAAAGGTAGGCCCAAACTTTACCTGTATGATGACCATTTGTATATCTAATCCTGAATTCTACCCCACATCTTTAACATAAAAGAAAAAAAAAGATTGTTTAACCTTACTAGTCATTTAGGGAATTAATACCAGATAAAATATAGTATTTCAATAATGCACATAATGGAGAGTTTAGATTTTTGAAATACTGAAGTAATGATACTACATCAAGAAAAATATCAGAACATACTTGGTTCTTAAAAATAGCATAATATTCTGGAATACTGCAAAACTATATCTCAATCATTTGTTAAGTGAAGGCTGCAAAGACTAACAGGCAAATTACCAGGATTGGGATACCAAGTTGGCAAATAGAGGAAGCCCAGGAAGTGGGGCTGAGTAGCTCAGCATGAAAAGGGCCTGGATTTACAGTCAGAAGATCCAGGTTCAAGTCCTAACTCTTGTACTTTTCAAGGCTATCAGGTTTGGGACATTCTTCCACCTCATTTGGTCTTACATTCTAATCAATACAATAAGCACAGTAGTACTGCTCTGCCTCTTTCACGGGGCTCTTGTAAGAGAATATAAATGAAATATTGATAACAAAAACTGTGAAAATGATATAATTTTTTTTTACTTAGAAATGATAATGCTGGGGAAGAAACATCATTTAATTTTGCTCTAAAACTCTGCATAAAGGAAGATCCTACACCACATCCCTCTTTCTTGAATGTTCCACTACTCTCATTAACATGTAAATTGAGAGGAAATGATGAATTACAGGATGAGAAGTTTCCTTCTTTACTAACAATTCTAGGTTGGTATTTTTCATTTTCAGTTTCTAGCCATTGTCATCTCCATTCAGAATGAAGTGCTCAGGATTAAAAAAAAGGATAGCTAGCCGGGCTCGGTGGCTCAACCTGTAATCCCGTGCCTTTGGGAGGATGAGGTGAGTGGATGGCCTGAGCCCGTGGGTTCGAGACCTGCCTGGGCAGCGAGACCTCATCTCTACAATAAATCAAAAAATCAGCTGGGCGTGGTAGTGCATGCCTGTAATTCCGGCTACTTGGAAGGCTGAGGCGGAAGGATAGCCGGAGCCCAGCAGGCAAGGCTGCAGTGGCCGGGAGTAGCCACTGCACTCCAGTCTGGGCGACCAAGTGAGAGTCCAACTCAAAAAAAAAAAAAAAGGATAGCTTTTTACACTGTAGTGTTTGAAGTTAAAAGACCAGTTTTGTTTCATCTATGTACTATGGGCCCTCCTATTGTTTTGAAGCAAACCTCAGACATCATCTCAATGATACTTTGAATTTGAAGCTTAATTTGAATCGTCTTTGACTCCTGGGCTCCGATGGCTTTATAGCTTGTGGCTGAGAGCCCTACACTTCTTCCTCATCTCCACCCACTGGTTCCTTCCTATGGTCTTTTTTTGTTTTTTGAGTTTGAGTTGGAGTTGGAGTCTCACTTTGTCACCTGGGCTGGAGTGCAATGGCATGCTCACGGCCGCCGCAGCCTCAACCTGTTGGGCTCAGGCGATCCTTCTACCTCAGCCTCCCAAGTAGTTGGAACTACAAGCGCTCCACCACACCCGACTAATTTTTCTTGATTTATTGTAAAGATGAAGTCTCACCAAGTTATCCTGATCTCGAACCCCTGGGCTCAGGCAGTCCTCTTGCCTCTGCCTCCATAAGTGCTGGGATTACAGGCATGAGCCACCACTCCCGGGCCCTTCCCATAGTCTTGAAGCTTCAGTGGGCATGGAAGCCTTGGGTGGTTTGTTTGTTTAGAAAGGGCGCTGGGCTGCTTTCTAGCAATCACTCTGCCCTGTTCTTGTTGTTTGATCCTTGCCTTGCTTTCCCAACCTATCTTCGAGTACTAGAGCTACCCTTGACTCTAAGAGTATCTCTAGTCCCCTGCTGGTGTCTGTGTCCCCAACCTGGATTCTTGCTCTCTTTAAGGGATAGTAGCTTGGGCTTTCCCTTCTAAGGTTTCCAGACTTTTGATTCTTTAGGCAGGTCGCATCCTAGTTCCAGTCCCTCAGACACCAACTCCTGGCACCACTGGTTCACCACCAGCACCAGTAAGGAGGAGAAACGGACACGTAAATATGTGACTGCTTTCTCCCATGGTGTATTCATTGCTTTTCTCCCTATATCATCCAAGACCACAGTAGGGTTGAAGACCCTTTCTTACCGGAAGTGGCTATAGTGGAAACTGGGTGAATTGATGCAGCATTGGGAAGCCTGAGGTTCGCCTCCATTTCTATCCTTCCTATTCAGCTCAGTGATTGTTCTTTTCATTTCAACTCTGATTCAGAGGTAGTGATTCTTTCCTAGGAAGGTGTTAGATTATGTGCAAGAATAAACTTTTTGTGTGACTATCCCCTCTCCTCCTCACAATCCCATGTTTTGATTCTCTTCTAAGAAACTTTTCATCCTCTTCTATTTTGGATTAGAGCTAGGCTTGCCTTTGAACTGAATCAGTATTCATGGGAGAAAGGATTTTTCTCTCCAGGCAGAGTGCTACGTGGGTTTGTTTCTATTTTCTGAAAACACATCTGAAACTGCTTCTACCCTATGACCTAGAGTCTCAGAATTCTAATTGGTGATGGAGAAAGTACAATATCAGTTGCCCAAGCTGTCTTTATTTTCTTTTTGCTATTGTAAACAATGGAGGAAATGTCAGAAGAACTGACGTGAAAAAAATGGACAGTTGCTAGGATGTGAGGTTTGTTTTTTCTCTCTCTTTCTGGTTAGGTTAGTTGTGTTCATTTGGCAAAGGGCAGCATAAAGTGGAGAACAAGGATGGGGCAAATGTAGAAAGTGTTTTTTATATAACATTTGCAGAATAAGAACAAAATGTGAAACCTAGGTGAAGAAAAGCTGAAAAAATGCATATACAGAGTGAAACAGACACAGATATACATTAAATAAATATATGCATAATATACTTTTTGCTAAGTTATTCTACATGCACTATTTAATTTAATGATCATTAAAACCCTATGATCCAGGATTATTATACTTTTGTATTGTAGATGAGTTAGCTTGTGCATAGAGAAATTAAGTAGCTTTTCTCAAACCATGTATGTGTGGAGCCAGGATTTGAACTAGGGAGGCTAATTCCAGAGACTGGCTTCTTTGCCAGTAAAGATAAGTCTGATTTAATTCGGTGAATTATGTGCAGTGAGAATTTAGAGAGTTTCCTTGATATTCAGTGCCACTCGAGGTAAGGGTGGGTGGCTAGTATGATTCTCAGATGAGTAGATCCAGTTGGTCAGTCCCCTCTAAAAGAACTGATGGAAGAAGCAGAGATAGCCTTGGAGCCTCAGATCTAAAACAGGTTCTGGGATTAAACTGAATTGGTCTGGCCATCCGAAGAGAAGAAGGATTCTGTTAATTATACTGTATAAAACTGTCACATGACACAGGTGAATTTTAAGTGTGTGTGTGTGTGTGTGTGTGTGTGTGTGTATTTTCCTGTTGGTCTGACTTCTGATCCAGTTTTGCAAATATCTGCTGGTAGTATTCCTTACCTGTTGGGAGCCAGCGGTGGAGGCCTGCCTGAGCGTTAGGGATCCAGGCAGGCTGCGGACCCTAAGACCACCAGGCTGGTTCAGGAGCTGAAGGCCCATTCCCTCCTCCTTTCCTTGTTGTTTAGCATTACCCACTGGTAGGGATTTTAACCATCTAAGCATGAAGTTCTGAGAATATGACAGGCATGGCTGACTCTAGGGATCCATTGTTCCCGCTTCTCACAGACTGCGGTTTCGGCTTTAAACTTAACACAGTTCAAACTCAGATCACATTTGAGAGCCTTATACGTGATACAAGCTTTTTTATAAGATTTAAAAATATATTTGTAGAATTAGTATATACATTTAGAGAGCTGTTTCCAGCATGAGATGGTTATCTAGAGTTACCATAAATGGCCCAGCACGAACTTTGGGCTGGGCCACATCCCTAAGGACCCAGCGTCCATTTGGGGCTGGGCTGCATTCTTTTAATACGGTTCTTTAGTTAAAATTAGTGTAAGTTTTTTCTACTTATAATAGAAACTGAATTCATAGAAAGTATTTTAGAATAGGTCATGCTACGTCAGGGAATTATGTTAGTTCAAGCATGATCAAACATGATACTATAAGGTTTTATAAGAATACAGCTAACTTTTGAAATTTCATTGTTCCCACCTTCTACTAATTGTGATTTTGGCTTTAGTACAATTACAGTTTGTGTCTGGGTTTTATTTTAGAAGCTTTATTGCTGATGATCAACCTTATATATCAGGATTAGGAATTAGAAACTTTTATAGAAATTAAGATAGATACATAGGATTTTAGAATAGCCATTTTGTTAAGAGATCATAATCAATTGTTCCTGGAAATGGCCCAGTGTGATCTTTGAACTAGGCCACATTCTTTAGGAACTGGTCTGACCTACAATTAAGAGTTTTTCATAGTACAGGTAAAGTTAGCACAGAATAGAAAGGTATTAGGATTTAAGTCAGTCATTAGGTGTTGGGTATGCATAAGTTTTAGAAGTTATTGATTATTAGGATTTTATGATATTAAAACTGTTGTATTGCTTTTGAGGAACATAAACCAAGCATAAGGAACAGTGAGATAATTTTGGGGTTGTCCTTCCTCAAGCTTGGGGGAAAACGCCTGGTGGGCGGGGACGCCCCGACCCACCTGGCTTTGTGTTCATGTAAAACTCTTGTGATTTGATTAAGATTGTCCTTTCTCATGCTAAGGAAAATGCCTGGTGGGTGAGGATGCCCTCCACCCACCTGGCTTTGTGTTCATGTAAAACTCTTGTGATTTGATTGGGGTTGTCCTTCCTCATTCCTAAGGAAACCCCTGGTGGGTGGGGGACACCCCTCACCTACCTGGCTTTGTGCCCACGTGAAAGTCTTGTGATTTGACATGTGAAAATTTGGGATAAAAGACTCACGTTTGTTCCCGATAAACGGCTTCTGCTCATTTCACTGAACAGTTGTCCACTTTCTTTCTTTCTCTTTATATCTATCCCTCCATCTTTCTTTCAATATCTCCATCTTTCTTTCAATATCTATAGAATCGGCTTCTGCACTGGACAGAGTCCAGTCTCTTTCTTTCTCTTTATTTCTCCAGAATATTCACCGACGCTGCCCCATCTTCCAGGGACCCTCTAAATCTCTTTTGGGGGGCTGGCTCCCCACACTTACCATTCTTCAGAAGGACATAGAACACACTGAAATAAATGAACCCCTTTGTTTCAACTCTTGCTTTGACATATAATTTTCCCTATGCACAGCCAGCTATCTAGAAGACTGCTCTAATCAAAAGATCCTTTGTTCCACATAATAGAAATCTTTCGGTTTTGTCTTTTTTTCCCCACATGTGTTAACCTCTTTTTTTTCCATAAATGATTAAGTCAGTATAGCAGATAAATATTACTTTCAGGCAGTGAACAGAAATACAAAAGTGGAATTTACTGCCAAACATTGCATCTGAGTCATGATACTGCAAATAAATTATGTGTATGCATGAGCAATACATACACTTGTTAGTTCAATTTGTTCTGCCATCATAAGACATTTTAAGGAACTGTTAGGGACTTTGAGCTCATTTCTATTCATTGAAAAATTTTACTTAGCCACCTGTGCCTCTGTGCTTTCTTCCAGTCTGTGGCCTTTTTTGGAGAAAAATATTTCCAAAAGTAGACATTCCTTTTAAAATCAAATGCCTTCTTCAAAGAAGTCACCATAAAAGAAATAGTAAGTGGTACAGATGGTATAGCTATAAGTTAAAATTTATTTTGGCTTAGATACCACATGCAATCATCTATTATTTAGTAATAGAGAAATGAGGACTGGTTATATATGCAGGAATCCTTTTAGTTGATCCCTTTCATCTCTACCCTCTGTATTTCTAAATCTTGCTGACCCCTATATGCACTGTTTTTGTCTTCCTGCTTTTAATGTGATGTGCATTTCCTATAAAATGGGAGAATAGCTTTCATTTAGCTTAAAATAAATCTTGCTTCCATTCAGAGACCTACGCAGATGATGCCAGTGTGTGTCAAGAAGAGGAGTGCATTCGTCAGAATTAGGGAGGCTGAGGTGAGTGGATTGCCTGAGCCCATGGGTTCGAGACCTGCCTGGGCAGGCCAGACCTCATCTCTACAATAAATCAAAAAATTAGCCGGGCATGATAGCGCGTGCCTGTAGTTCCAGCTACTTGGAAGGCTGAGGCAGAAGGATGGCCAGAGCCCAGCAGGTTGAGGCTGTGGTGGTGGCTGGGAGCAGCCACTGCACTCCAGTCTGGGCGACAGAGTGAGACTCCAACTCAAAAAAAAAAAAAGAAAATCTCCCATGCCTTGTGGCACCTGCACTGACTTCCTGCATAGCCCCCCTAACACTTTGTAGCCCAGAGCTGCTTCTCTCTCTGTTTTCTTTCTCAGGTGGTGAGTACCTTATGGGCAAAGGTTATAATTTCTTTTTTTTTCCTCACAAGTATTCCTAGTTTTGCACATATTTATTGAGCAAATTAATGTCCCATTCCCTTTCTTACCTAGTTATTTGTATGTCCAGTAAAACAATAACAACAACAAAACCCAAAACTGGTGCCTCTAAGAAAAATATAAATGTAGGTGGCTCATAGGTAGGCAAATTAACATAAATTAACATTTTGGATTACTCGCAGTATAATAATTTCTGAACTGGGTAGTTAAGGGGGAGGAAGAAAGCACTGGACATGGTCCCTCTCTTTAAAGTACGTCTAGATTACTGAAAGGAGAGTTACAAACACACAAACACAATATACAAGTATCTATTACTACAATGAGTACAGTCATCCTGTACATATACAGAAGCCACACAGTCTATTTAATTAATGTTCACATTGGCAATATTTGTGTCATGCATTACTCCTAGGATAATTTTAATCCTAGGTAGATTTTCTACTGATATCTAGCAAACCTCTAACCATTTTCCCTTAACTATTAAGCTTTTATATGTTTAGTGGATCAAAAATTTTTTCAGTGTTAACCTACAATAAGTCAGAAGGCATATATCCACTACAAAATATCATAATATGTATTTCAAAGCCAAATAAAAAGAATATATAGAACATCAGATTCTCTCTACCTGACTTACCATGATAGCTTGGCTAATTGCAATCTGACCTGAATTCTTAGTTTCTCTTTCCTCATCATCCCTGAGAGCTTTTAATTATTCTGCTTGCCCCATCTGTGTTTTTTTTCTAGCTCTCTCCTCAAAACACACACACACACACACACACACACACACACACACACACACACACACAATCTCCCATATGCCTACCTAACCGTACTATGCCTTTAGTCTTTTTCAGCTTGTTGAAGCATTAGATGGTCTGACAAACTAATCCTCCTGAATGTATTCTCAGGGTAGGAATGAAGGTCCCATGGAAAGATACACATCAATTTCAATACTTGGGTTTTCAGAAACCATGTTTTCATTGGATAATCCAGGAGGAAACTATTCAGGGACAATTTTTCAAATAGAACTCTAATGGAGGAAACTCTCAAGTGCCACTAAACAGAAGATTGTTTTCTTAACCTATAAGAATGGTTGCCTATCTGGATACAGGGATAACATGATGATTAGATTCTAGAAGACTAACAGTCTGGAATAATACTGCACAGCTTTATTAATAGAAACATCCACTTATTTGATTGATGAGATCATGCTCACTGCAGGCACCACTTACATGTATCCTGACTGAGGTCCTCTCCTTTTAACTGCATCCTGACAGGGAGTCTGAATAATTATTTTAGCAGGTGATTTTGCTGATGAAGGGTATGTTCTGAGCTCTTCATGGGAGCTTCATGAAAAAGGTCTGTCACTTTTTAAGCAGAGCGGATTGGCTGAGATCCAACTTCAGACCCTAAAGTCTGCCATGTCATGAAGCCTTAGGCTTGGAACTCACCTTACAGACTATGCAATAGAACCCATAGTTCATGTGGGACTACCTCTAACCTTCTCCTTGAACATGATAGTCTTCCAAGCAGAGACTAGGATACAAGGAACAGTTCATCTCAGTTTAAGTAGAGCCTGATTCATGTCCTTCCTCAGGATAAGCATTAACAAATTGTCTTTCACAGACCTGTCTGTATACTAATATGTCATGTAGAAGTTATGGTTGCATTATCTTATCTGTTCATCAAATTGATGGATACCTACTATATACGTTTATCTCGTTTCATGTCGTTTTCTGGATATAACATTTATGCTTTTAATTATTACATTTCAAAGCTTAAATTATTGGTTAGAATAAATGTATTGGTTTGGTATCTGTAAATTTCATTCATCATATACATATTTCTTTCATGGTAAGTACGTGCACGCTCCTATTACATCCTTTTTTATTTTTGCTTAGGATGAAAAAAAGGGAGGGAAACATCCGTAACTGGCCAGTACTGTGGTAGACCCTACATGCATCTTAGTTTATTTCCTCTACTCACAAACTTGTGAGGAAGATTCTGTTCTGAGGATACAACAAAGTCTTGCAAAGGTTGAGTAACTTGCTTTGTCTTACACCTGGTAAAGGAGCTGGTCAGGATTTGAAATCAGGTTCTTTCAACTCTGTGCTCTCTCTACCACCTGGTGCTTCTTCTACCAATGTTTTATTGGAATTTAGCATTCACACTGTGCCTGGACTTTCTGGGAATCTCTGTTAAACAATTCTTTCAATGAGATAAGTGATGGCTGCGGCCTCTAACTCTTGTTCTAAAACAAAAGCAAGGAGAAAAGAACCTACTCTCTGCACCTTGTTTGCCCACCCACTCTTGTCATCCCTTCTGCTTGTTAAGGCCACTAAATTCCTCTTAGATCTCAGAAATTTCAGTTTTAACAGCTTGAAAGAGTTGCCCTTCCTCTGTTGCTCCTTAATCACTGCAGCTTGCTTCTACCCTCACCAGTCTACTCCCCTCCCTCCACTTTTTTTTGTAGAGATGGGTGTCTATGTTGCCCAGGCAAGTTTTTTTTGGAGGGCTGGTTTCCAGCCTGCAACTTATAATTTGGTTATGCTTGGGTGCAAAGAATATAAGACATGGCTGGGCTCGGTGGCTCAGCCTGTAATCTCTTTGGGAGGCCGAGATGAGTGGATTGCCTGAGCCCGCAGGTTCGAGACCAGCTTGGGCAACTTGGCGAGACCTTGTCTCTACAATAAATCAAAAATTCTCGGGCCTGTAATTCTGGCTACTTGGAAGGCTGAGGCAGAAGGACCACCAGCGCTCAGCAGGTCAATGCTGGGGTGGCCGTGAGCGTGTCACTGCACTCCAGCCTGGGCGAGGGAGTGAGACTCCATCTC
>NW_007251204.1:44956-74744 GCF_000164805.1 Carlito syrichta | reverse complement strand
CACTCTGTCGCCCAGATGGAGTGCAGTGGCCGCTCCCGGCCACCGCAGCCTCGACCCGCTGGGCTCCGGCGATCCTTCCGCCTCAGCCTTCCGAGTAGCCGGAATTACAGGCATGCGCTACGACGCCCGGCTGATTTTTTGATTTATTGTAGAGATGAGGTCTCGTTGCCCAGGCGGGTCTTGAACCCGCGGGCTCAGGCCATCCACTCACCTCAGCCTCCCAAAGGTGCGGGATTACAGGCTGAGCCACTGAGCCCGGCTGATATGTTATTTTTTTATCCAATAGGCTGAGAAGCTGGTCCCCCAAGGGATGTTGCAGTGGCCGGGATGCCATGGCATCTGGATGGGGAATGCGGTGGCATCTGAGGACTCAGAATGTCAGCAGCTATGGGCTCCCTAAAGAATGTTGCAACACTCTTAATTCAGGGGGAGGATTGATGAGCTGAACCCCAAGAAGTGTCACAGCCTGTTGGCTCAGTGGACCGGCAAAGCAGGCCCCGAGAAGCGTCCGCTCGGTGGGCTGGCAAGCGAAGCCCCAAGAAGTGTTGGTTCTGCGGGTTCAGTGGCCCTGTCGGTCTTGTCAGTTCTGTGAGCCCGGTCAGCTCCACTCCACAGTTAGCTCCACTGGCTGTCAGCCCTGCTCTGTCGTCAGCAACGCTGGCCCCATCGGGTCTGCTGGCTTCGCTGGTTCCACCTGCTTTGCTGGCTCTGCCTGCTCCCTTGGCTGGCAAGTCAGCCTCCAGCATGTGCAGCCCTTCAAGTCCAGACTCTTGTCTTGTGCCTGAGAAGAATCAGTGACTCAGACAACCAGAGGATTAGTAAGTAGGAATTCATTAAGACGACAGGAAAGCTCCTGGCAGCAGGAGGGGTCCCAAAGAGTTGCCCTTAGGCAGGTTTTGAACTCCTGGCATCATGCAGTTCTCCTGCATTGTCCTCCCCAAAGTTCCAGGATTACAAGCGGGTGCCACCACATCCGGTGTTCACTCTGTTTGTTAAGGCCATTAAATTCCTCTTAGTTCTGAGAAATTTCAGTATACCTTTTTGCTCTTAATTTATTTGGCCCCCGAAAATTAACAGTATTAAACAGTATTCCCTACTTGAAACCCTCTCCTCCCTCATTCCTGTGAGTTGTCGTCTTTCCTGATTCTCTTCTGCTGGTCTCACCCCCACCCCTCCCCAGGCTTTTTCGCCACCTCTTCTTGCATCTCCCGCTCTCTTGCATGTCGGAGATTCCTTAGAGAGTTCTCTGCCATTTTACTTTCTCCACTTCTGTTTTCCTAGTTTTATTCCATTTACTTTCCCTGTGATGTTTTCTCCATTGCCACCATCTCAGCCCCCTAAATATATCTGCAGTTCTGGGATCGACTTCACTTGAAAGTACATCTCATATGTCGGCCACTTATGTACCTAATCCTGAATTGTACCCCACATATTTAAAATAAAATAATAAAAAGTTTTAAAAAAAGAAGTACAACTCGATGTGTGCCTTAAGACGCCACCAGTCTTGAAATATCTATCTGCAAAACCTATAGCCTGTAACAGCTTGCTTGACGTAAGTAACTCCAATTTGTAACAGATCTTCCATCTTAACCTAGAAATAACCCTCTTCTGTAACCTTAATCACATAATCACACCACACAACCACATTCTTGTTCCCCTCCGTGCTTGGGAACTCCCTAGTTGCAAATTCTGTAGCGATCTGTATCCTTTTACAATCAAATGTACTGCCAAGGAAATGTAAACCAAAACTGTACAGTTTATATATTTTTATTTTATTTTATTTTGAGTTGGAGTCTCACTCTGTCACCCAGACTGGAGTGCAGTGGCCGCTCCCGGCCACTGCAGCCTTTGCTGTGCTCTGGTGATCCTTCCACCTCAGCCTTCCAAGTAGCTGGAACTACAGGTGTGCACTACCACGCCCAGCTAATTTTTGATTTATTGTAGAGATGAGGTCTTGCCAAGTTGCCCAGGCAGGTCTCGAATCCGCAGGCTCAGGCAATCCACTCACCTCAGCCTCCCAAGGCGTGGGATTACGGGTTGAGCCCCCGAGCCTGGCTCTGTACAGTTTATATGATTTCTGCCCTTATATACACCTTGCTCACTCTGTTTGGGGTCGAGAGGTCTTTCTGGCACTAGCCACTCTTGATCGCTGGCTATTAAAGGACTCATAATTCGGCCCTCTGTGTGTTGGCGTCTTCTTTCTCAAAATCTGGCTAGAACAGTCTCAACTCCCTAGCATCTCGACTCTGTCTTCTGGTAGCCTTACTCAGCACTCTCCTGGCCCCCAAACAGTTGACTGCTCTATATGTGGTAATGATGTGATACTTTCAGATTTTCCCTTATCCCTTCATGTATCGTAGTTATTTATTTATGCATCTACACCTTCTGTGGTTGATTGACTATGAAAGAGCTTATCTTCAATGTTTATAATAGTTTTGTCTTTTTTAGCATATTTTGGTCCAAAGTAGAAACTCAGTAAATGTTTATTGAATAAATTGTGTAATGCTACAGATAGGTCTTCACAAACTTAGTTGAATCATTCTGCATCAAATATGGTAACACAGTAATGAAACCCACTTTTACAGCTCAGTTTTCTGTGACCCTGAAATGCAGACAACCTGAATTCCTAAGATAAAAATATGGGCACTTTTGTTGGATATTCTTAGTATGTCACTGAAGAACACTGCCCAGTTGTTGGTGGAAGTTGGTCTGCGTATCTCATCCTGATGTAAAGAGTTATATAATCTTTGCTTTGACCATGGTGACTCTATACCAAAGCCCACCAGAACACAGTAGAACATTCTAACTTAGATTCATCAGCCCAATCCCAGTGTCAAAGTGTACTGATCATAAGGCTGCATTGCAGAAGCATCGACTTTATTTCTGCTTTGTCATCAATGACACCTTTCTTCTGTCCTCTCAACTCTGAACTCATGCTTATAATTATTCCTAGTAGATTTGACTTGGCCTATATGATATCACTATGGTAAATTAGAAAGCTGGGCACAGTGGTTCACACCTGTAATCTCAGCAATTTGGGAGGCCGAGGTGGGAGGATTGCTTGAGCCCAGGAGTTCGAGACCAGCCTAGGCAACATAGAGAGACCTTGACTCTACAAAAAAATAAAAAAAAATTAGCTGGGTGTGGTGGTATGTGCCTGTAGACCCAGCAACTTGGGAGGCTGAGGTGGAAGGATTGTCTGAGCCCAGGAGGTCAAGGCTATGATGGGCTGTGGTTGCACCACTGCACTGCAGTCTGGGTGACAGAGTGAGACTCTGACTCAAAAAAATTTAGAAAGCTTTTATGACCTTAGGGATAATCCTGAAGAGCTATACTTCTTTACAATCCTGTTTCTCAAAAATATAAGACTATTATACAGATGTTTTTCTTAGTCCTATACAGAATAAAAGTGAATTCGATAAAATATAATTGAGCAGATATTTCTAACTATAGCCAATCAGTCAACAAACATTGATTAAACTCTTAGAGCAAGCAAGACATTGTATTAAATATAGTGAGTAATCAAATAAAGAAAATACATGACTTGTTTTTGAAGATATCTGTGGACTGACTCATTTAGAAATTGATCACGTGTTAGTAATAATCCGAGTCAGTTTTTTTTTTGAGTTGGAGTCTCACTTTGTCATCCAGACTGGAGTGCAGTGACACGTTCCAGGCCACCGCAGCCTCGGTCTGCTGGTCTCCGGTGATCCTTCTGCCTCAGCCTTCCAAGTAGCTGGAACTACAGGTGTGTGCTATCACACCCGGCTAATTTTTTGATTTATTGTAGAGATGAGGTCTCACTAAGTTGCCCAGATGGGTCTCGAACCCGAGAGCTCAGGCAATCCACTCACCTCAGCCTCCCAAAGCACTGGGATTACAGGCCGAGCCACCGAGCCCGGCCCTGAGTCAGTCTTAACAACCTAAAGCTGTCTAGGTATTTGCATGTCATAATCACAGTAGTATCTTTAAAATAATAAAGACACATTGGCCTCACACCAGATATAGCTGAACCAACATTTTTAAGGAATTGGGCCTTGGTGTCTGTTCTGTATTTTTAAAACCCCACTTCTCATGCAGCCAGTGGGCTAGCTTTTGGGACTCATGGATCCAGATTTCCCCTCTAAAACCCGGTTGAAATATCTAGATCTGGCAAAACCAAAAGAACCTTGTTAACTTATTTCTACATTTTTAGTGACACAATTTTTAGAAATTCAGAAAAATTTCTGGTTTATAATTTTGTAAAGCGAAAGCCCAGAGAAAATCAAAATGTAAGCACATTTCTTTTATCTTAAATGGAGCGTCTGCATTTTTTATGTGATTTACATACAGTTTGCTTGTTATGCTAGAATGGTGCATGATTCAATTTTGCTAGTGTGTGCTAATGGGAAGAGCATCTGGCATATTGGAATAGAATTAGTTACAGCAATCATGAAATTAAAATCAAACAACAAATATTATCAAGTGTCTACTTTGTACCAGGCATAGTGTACAAATCACCAAAAACTATTTTAAAATAGTTTTGTAGAGACAATGAGCTATTAAAAAATCAGATTATGGGAAAATAGTAACAGTGATTTTAAGTAGTAGCATAATATCAGGGGGATTATTTATCATAATCCTTTTGATTCAATCAATGGCAAATTAAATTAAATCTGTAGTATTCAAGTTAATTCCATTTATTTTGGCGTTATTAATTTTATATGTTAGATATTCATCAAAATGGACTTCAAAGATCTTCTAGTGTTGTGTACATTTATTAGTTCTTAGTACTCAGTGTGATGGTTTATTCTATGTGTCAAGTTGATGGGGTGATAGGATACCCAGATAGCTAGAAAAACATTTCTGGGTGTTTCTGAGGGAATTTCTGAAAGGTGAATTCACTCTCTCTACTTGAAATGGCAACTCATTTTCTCCTGTCCTTAGCCATCAGCACTCCTAGTACTTGAGTTTGCAGAGTTGAATTGGGATTATACTATTGGTCTCCCTAGTCTCAGGCCGTTGAGCTTGGGCAGGAATGACACCAGCAGCTGTCCTAGGCCTCCAGCATGCAGTTGCAGACTCTTAGCTTTCGTAATTGCATGAACTGATCCCTATAATAAATATCTTTCTACATCTCTCTCTCTATGTATATCCTTTTGGTTCTGTTTCTCTCTTGAGAAACCTGACTAAACATTTAGGAAAGTCAATTTACTAAGTTTTAAGGCAGCTAAAATAATATAGAGGTGGAACAGTAAAGGAATTGAGGGACAGTATGTTGGTTCATGACAATTGACCAGAAGCAAAAATTAAATTACTTATTTGGGAAGGGATGAGGTGTGGGTCAGGGGAAGAAGAAGAGTAGTAATTGAGGTTGATTTTGAACAAGTCACGGTATGTGGGGAAATACAGAAGATGTCTTTAAAGGAAGGTGGAAGAATATGATGTTTGGAATTCACAATGGCGTGTTATACTGTTTAGAATCTAAATCGATGTGGTATGGCTTGAAGTAGATGGGGGGAACTGGAAGGGAGTCACAACAATCTGGTATAATAAGAATTTGAAAGCAGATTTAACTTTCTCCCTCTTCGGGACCAATCAAAAGACAGTTTAAAAATTTTAATTGAGAACATTTTAGAAGTTTCATAACTTTTCTACGTTTCTAAAGAGTAAATTAATTTTATGGTTAGATTCTCAATATAGCAGCCCAAACTCCTGAACGTTCTTACATTATAAATAAATTTAGAGGGGCTTTACACCTATGACCACAATGAAAATATTTATTTGAGGGAATTTTCTATTTTTTTTTGAGTTGGAGTCTCACTCACTCGTCCAGACTAGGGTGCAGTGGCCGCTCCCGGCCACCGCAGCCTAGACCTGCTGGGCTCCGGCGATCCTTCTGCCTCGGCCTTCCAAGTAGCTGGACCTACAGCCGCGCTACCACTCCCGGCTAATTTTTGATTTGTTGTAGAGATGAGGTCTCGCCAAGTTGCCCAGGCAGGTCTCGAACCCGTGGGCTCAGGCAATTCACTCACCTCGGCCTCCCAAAGCGCGGGATTACAGGCTGACCCACTGAGCCCAGCTTTGAGGGAATTTTCTAATGGCTGCATATTCCGTGTAACCTTTCTAAATGACTTAGTAGTAACATTTTCTTGTTCACTGATGATATTTTTTTAAAAACAATTAAGGGGGATTATATTAACTAAAAATAATTTTTTTTGAGTTGGGGGTCTCACTCTGTTGCCCAGGCTAGAGTGCAGTAGCACAATCACAGCTACTGCAGCCTCATCCTCTCCAGCTCAGGTGATCCTCCTGCCTCAGCTTCTTGAGTAGCTGGGACTCCAGGCATGCACCAGTATGTCCATCTAATTTTTTTGTTTTGTTGTGGTTTTTTTTTTAGAGACAAGGTATTATTATGTTGGTTTGGCTGGTCTTGAACTCCTAGGCTCAAGCGATTCTCTTACCTTGGCCTCCCAAAGTGGTGATATTACCAGTCAGAATTTATTTGATCAGTTATGATCAATGTTATTCATTATCCAACTTTTGTTGTTGGCTTTGGTTTTGTTAATTTTGCTTGTTTGCTTTGGCTTCTCATGAGTTTAGTAATATAAAAAAGAAAAGATTTTCAATTCATACCCCTTCTCTCTTTAGCCTAGAAGCATACTTAAGTTGAAAGATCTAAGTTTATCATTCAAAACTCTTGAAGTTTTATTAATCCCATTTTGTGAGGAAGCACCCTTCTTATTTGTGAAGAAATTTGTTTTATTTTTATTTTGTTTTATAAAAAATATGGGTCAACTTTGAGAGAAGGATCTTATTACTTACCAGATGAATATCACAGAAACAGACAAGAACATTCCTGAAAGGACACTGGGAAATTAGAAAAAAAATTAAAAACAAATTTTTGGTTTTTTAATTCTTTAAATGCCGAACTACAAAATATACGTACATACAGAGGATTTTTAGAGCAGTGAAACTACTTTGTATGATACTACAATGGTGGATAAATGTCATTATCCTTTTGTCTGAACACACAGAATTTACAACACCAAGAGTCACCCCTAAAGCAAACTATGAACTCTGGGTGATAATGATGTGTCCATGTAGGCTTATTACTTGCAAAAAATGTACCCTTTGGTGGGGGATGCTTACAATAAGGAAGGCCATACACGTATAGGGGTTGGGGCATATGGAAGGTGTTTGTACTTTCTCTACTCAATTTTACTATAAATCTAAAACTGCTCTAAAAATAAAGTCTGTTAAAAATGTGTATGTCTGGCTCACACCTGTAATCTCAGCATTTTGGAAGGTCAAGATTAGGGGATAACTTGAGGCCAAGAGTTTGAGACCTGTCTGAACAACATGGCAGGACCCCATCTTTTTCATTAAAAGAAAAGAAGAAAATGCATGTGCATGTGCACACACACACACACACACACTCACATACAAGTTACCATCCATCCATAATAGACCTTATTCCAATAAAGGACTACATTAATTTATACAAATATGTACAATATAAAAGGATAAGATACATTGCTTTGGCAATCTGAGCCAGAGGAATATCTGTTCAAGAATATAATAGTCGTCCGGGTTTGGTGGCTCAGCCTGTAATCCTGTGCTTTGGGAGGTTGAGGTGAGTGCATTGCCTGAGCCCACAGGTTCGAGACCTGCCTGGGCAACTTGGTGAGACCTCATCTCTACAATAAAAATCAAAAACTTAGCTGGGTGTGGTAGCATGCATCTGTAGTTCCAGCTACTTGGAAGGCTGAGGCAGAAGGATCGCCAGAGCCCAGCAGGTCGAGGCTGCAGTGGCCGGGAGCGGCCACTGCACTCCAGTCTGGGCAACAGAGTGAGACTCCAACTAAAAAAAAAACAAAAAAGAATATAACGGTCATGTTCTAAAACACGACTCTTATTGAGGGAAGGATATAAACTTGCCTCTAAACTTTCTAAGCCATCAGAGAAAAGAGAACACAATCACCAGTTATAGGAATTATGATATCCACAAGATCAAAGCTGGTCAGTTCTTTGGACAAGGCATGGCTTTTCCTAAGTCTGAGGCCTGCAAGAGAATTCTCTCTTGTCTCTTTGTAAAAGACTCTGAGTGAGCCAGGGATGGTGCCATCATCATTATGTCCCGGTAGTAGGTACAATAGCAGGTTCTGTCTGGCTGTTTATTACAGTGTCCTTTCATTTAGGTTCAACAAAGCTGAACAACAATTCAGTAAAAGCAATTCAGTGAGTGACCAAAATAAAATAGTCTAAGGATGCAGCTTTCAAACAGAATGATATGATTCAGAAGACAAACCATATATTGAGTTGCCTTTCTCACATATTGATTGTTCTATTAAGAAATAAAATAAGAAACATCAAGTCATAATAGAAAGCTACACAGAAGAAGAACTTAAAAAATAAAAGGAATAACTTCCTTTAAGCTTTACAAAATGATAGCTTTATTTTAGTCCTTCTGGCACTGGGATAATTTATAGTTTCCTAAAAGAAAGCAAAAGTTATTGAGATAATTTGTAAGGATGGTTCATAGCAGGTAGCTAACCAAAGGCATCATATGCTAAAGACTTACCATTTTACATTTTTCTATGTTATTAATACTTGATCCTTTATCTGACTGCTAGTAATATGGCTCTTTCAAGGAGGGACTGGTGGGCATATTCAGTTTTTGCTTAGCCTTAGGAGATGGGAGCAGGATGAGGAACTGAAGAGGCGGAGAGTTCTGGAGACCTTGTTAGGGTGATGGCTGTGTTGTTGAATGAACAGATTGTCATTCCTAACTCAGATTCTCTCTCGCTCTTTTCTTTCCACAGTCTTTACATACCACCAAAATACAATGTAAACGGACCAACTAGTGAGGGACAAATATTTTTTTTTTCAGTTTCTTCAATTGGAATGTGATGGTTGTAGGACAAAAGTCATGAGACAGGTTGCCTGTAACTGTGCAGTCACCCTATGCTGTGCACAATAAAACAAACTATGATATCAGCACATCACTCTGTAGCTTTGAAGACACTGTGAGGAGAACAGCACAGGTAACGCTTCTATTTTCCAGAAAAAGTTGAGAAGATTAAGTCACTTAATGATGTTGTACAGCTTGTGACTTGGCATAGGCTAGACAATTAACCATGATATGCTAATTCCAAGCCCTGTAATTTTCCCACTGTTTCATGTATATAAGGCTGCCATTCAGCTAATACTTACAGATGCGTACTCTGTGCCGGCCACTGTTCTAGACCTTGCAGATACAGCAAGTGAGATAATCAGAGTTCCTACTCTCAGAGAGCTTATCTTCTAGGGAGGAGTAAGAGTTAATAAAAAATAAGCAAATGAGGAGTAAGGGGCAAGATAGTCACCTAGATGCAGTTGCCTGGAGCCTCTCACAAAGCAAACCAGGGAAGAGATCCCCAGCTGTCAAAGACCCCCCAGCAGTCTGGGTAAGTGGAGAGGAAGGACTCAGTCCACAACCTGCAGAGGAACAGTGGGATCCACAGAAAGCAGGAAGGAGACAGAAAGGGCAACCTATTTTGGAGCCAGGAAGCCTCCTCCCCACCTGGGTCATGTTGGCAAGAGAGAACAGCCTCTGGACTTGGGGAAAGGGTGAGTGCAGGACATTAGGAACTCACTCCTGCCACAGACTAGAAGAGTCCCTGTAGCTTCACAGTACTCCAATCCCACATGGGAAATGACCTGGATATGGTACAGCTGTGTGCTGCCAGAGCCCACATGGCGCTAGGAACCCCAGCCATCTTTATTTGCCCCAAGGGAAAATTCCACTGCCACTGGAAGTTCCTACTTGGGGCAGACTGCAGCAAGAGACCCTGTTGCTGAAGGAACTTTTGAGTTTTGAATGTGACCAGCCTCTAGGAAGGGAAGAGGAACTAGGCGAAGGCTTATTGTCCTGGCAAGTCTTCTGTCCCTGCGTAAACTCTTCTGGGAAACAGATAGCTTTACCATTTCTGCAGCACTGCCACAGCGGCCAGGGGGCCCAACCTCTCACCCAATTCCCACTGAGTGTGCACAGGTGGGGAGCTGGAATGCAGATCAGTCAGACCCACCTTGTGAGAAAAACCTTGCTGCTAAAAGAACTTGGAGTTCTGAGTGTGGACAACCACATACAAGAGCAGGGGAGCTGGGGATGGTGGGGGGAGGGAGATCTATTCTCCTGAGAACCCCTCTGTCCCTTTGTGAACTCTTTCCTACAGCAGAGATGGTTCGGTCATCCTCACAGTGTGGCTACGGCTGCCAGGGGCTACTCCTCATTTGCTTATTTTTTATTAACTCTTACTCCTCCCTAGAAGATAAGCTCTCTGAGAGTAGGAACTCTGATTATCTCACTTGCTGTATCCGCAAGGTCTAGAACAGTGGCCGGCACAGAGTACGCATCTGTAAGTATTAGCTGAATGGCAGCCACAGGTATGCACAGGTGGGGAACGGGAGAGTGGTCCAGTTTGAGTGACCTAGCCTTCCTCGACCAGTTTTTTGTGTCCATCCCCTCAAAACTCCAGAAACTGAGGAACTTTGGGAACTCCTATAGCCCTACCCATCACCTAGGCCATCTATGTACTTCCCTGGAGAAACAAAAGCCAAGCAAAAAAGCCCACAGCCCCCTACCACGGTGGGCTGTCTCCTGCAGGCGCCACCTCCTGGCAGGAGGCTTAACTGGCACAGATCATTTAAAACATCTGAGACAATAACACAGCTCTTAAGGAGGTAAAGAACAAAACCCGTGCCACCATGCATCTCACAGACTGGCCCATAGACCAAGGCATCAGAGAACTTTTCCAGAGAATCCTACACAGACATCAGTGACCAACTTTCTTTAGAATTCAGCCCTCATGCTTTCACATAACTGGATACTTTGCAGGCAACCCTCCAGCACCAGCCAAATGATGGCAGCTAGACCCAGAAGACAGCAGGACCCACGGGACTCACGGACTACCACCCCCAGGGGAAGCAGAAGTGTCACACAACAGAGGAGCACCATGTAGGACCAAAACAACAACAACAACAAAAAAACCACCCACAAACAGTCATGCCAACAGTAGCAATCTTATTTACCTAAAAAACAACAAAACAAGAAGTAAAAAGAATCTACTCTCACATTTGAAGAACCAGCAAAACAAAAACAAAAACAAACAAAAAACCACAAAACACTGGTAATATTCAAAGCCTTAATGAGGGGCTTTCCAGATCTCAAGCAATGGAATATATCTAAAATGGTAACCTGTCCCTGATGACAGAGTTCAGACTGTGGATGGCAAAGAAACTCAATTAGATTCATGAGGAGTGTGACATACAGATCATCCAGGCCACAGAAATAGCTTAGGTAGTGAAAGTTGAGCTGGCATTTATAAGAAAGGTCCAATATTAACTTCTAGAAATGGAGAATTCTTTCTGGGAATTTGAAAACACAATAGCAAGCCTTAATAGCAGAATCAACCAGACAGAAGAAGGAATTTCAGAATTTGAGAATCCAACTACTGAAATAGAGCAGGCTGACAAAAACAAGGAGAAAATGCTTAGAAAGAATGAGCAAAACCTATGAGAGATTTGGGATTAAGAGACCAAATCTACCGTTGATTGGCATCCCTGCAAGAAAAGGGGAAACTGAGAATACCCTGGAACAAGCCTTTCAAGATGTTATCTAAGAAAATTTCTCCTGACTAGAGAGGTGGCCACATAGACCTGAGAGATTCAGGGAACTCCTGCGAGGTATTACACGAGAAGACAGTTTTAAAGGCACATAATAATTCATCTCCACAACATGAGCATGAAAGAAAAAATCCTAAATGCAGTTAGAGAAAAGGGACAGACTACCTACCAAGGAAGACCCATCAGAACTGCAGACTTCTCACCAGAAACTCTATAAGCCAGAAGGGACTGGGGCCTCATCTTAAGCGTTCTTTAAAAAAAGCAATTCCAGTCAAGAATTTTCTACCCTGCCAAGCTAAGCTTCATTAATTAAGAAGAATTAAAATCTTTCCCAGATATCTAGTCCCTAAGATGATATGTGACCTCTATCCTGCAGGAGATGCTTAAGAAAGACTTAAGCGCAGAAATAAAAGAATAGTTCTATCCATCCCCAAAGCACAGGCAAGTACAGAGTTAAAAGACTATACATATCAACAAAAAATCTAAAGCAAAGTTGCCTCTAAATAGCAATATGACATGAACAAACCCCCACATATCAATAACTAACTTAAACATGAATGGACTGAACATGTCACTCTAAAGGCATAGAGTGGCAAATTGGATAAAAATGATCCATCCTTCTGCTACCCTCAAGAAACCCATTTCACTGCAAATGACACTCACAGGCTCAAGGTAGAGGACTGGAGAAAGGTCTTCCAGGCAAATGGAAAAAAAAAAGAAGAACAGGAGTAGCTATTCTTTTATTCAGCAAAACAGACTTTAAATCAATAAAAGTTAAAAAGGACACTGAAGGATACTTCATAATGATAGAAAAGCTCAATCCACCAGCAAGAAATATCCATCTTGAATATATACACATCCAACATAGAAGCACTCATATAAAAAAATTGCTGATTAAACTAAGGGAGGACATAAATAGCCATACAATTATAGTTAGAGACTTAAATACTTCACTAACAGGCTTAGACAGATCATTGAGGCAAAAAACTAACAAAGAAATGTGGAACTTGAACAGTGCCCAACTGGACCTAATAAACACCTACAGAACACTTCACCCAACAACCTCAGAATATACAGTCTTCTCATCAGCACCTGAAACATACTCCAAGATCAACCACATACTAGAACATAAATCAAGCATGAACACATTTCAGAAGGTTTAAATTATACCAAGTACCTTCTCAGACCACTGTGAAATAAAAATAAATACAATCATCAACAGAAACCACCCAGAACACACAAATACATGAATAGTAAACAACATGCTTCTGAATGATTTTTGGGTTAACATAGAAATCAAGGCAGAAATAAAAATATTCCTTGAAACAAATGATAACAAAGACAAAACACACCAAAACCTCTGGAATATCATGAAACAGTGCTTAGAGGGAAGTTTATAACATTGAACACACATATCGAGAAAATAGAGGGATCTCAGGTTAACAGTCTAATGTTTCACCTAAGGCAGCAGGAAAGACATGAACAATGCAATTCCAGAATTAGTAGAAAAATGGAATTCATTTAAATAAAGTTAGAGTTGAATGAAATAGAAATTTTAAAAAATCATACAAAGGAACAACAAAAACAAAACCTGGCTCTTCGAAAGGATAAATAAAATTAACAGATCCTCTGGTCAGATTAACACAAAAAAGAGAGAGAAAAAATTTGAATAAACAATTAGAAATGAAAAAGACATTGCTACAACTGACCCTGAGGAAATAGAAAAGATTTTCAGAGATTACTAAAAATATCTGTATGCAAATAAACTAGAAAACAACAACAACAAAGAAATAGAGGAATTCTGGCATCACATAACCTTACAATATTGAAACAGAAATAAATTGAAATCCTAAACAGACCAATAACCCTCCAAGAAATCAACTCAGCAATAAGAAACCTTCCTACCAGGAAAAAAAAAAATGCCTTGGGCCAGATGGTTTCGAAGCTGAATTCTAAAACATGTACAAAGGAGAGATGATACCAATTCTATTGAAAGTATTCCAGGCAATTGAGAAGGAAGGAATTCTCCTAGCTCATTCTATGAAGCCAATATCATCTTGATACCCCAACATGGCGAAGATCCATCAGAAAAGAAAACTACAGGACAATTTCTCTGGATGAACACAGATGCAAACATTTTCAACAAGAATCTTGCAAATTACTTCCAACAGCATATTTCAAGGATCATCCATCATGACCAGCTGGGCCTCATTCCCAGAATGCAAGGCAGGTTCAACATATGTAAATCCAATTAACATAATCTATCACATAAACTGGTATAAAACCAAGAACCACATGATTATCTAATTAAACGCAGAAAAAGAATTTGATAAAATTCAACATCCCTTTTTTGATAAAAACACTCAAAAACCTAGGCATTAAATAAACATTCCTATAATAAGAGCCATCTGTGACAAACTTGCAGCCAACATCAAACTTAATGAGTAGAAGCTGAAAGCATTCCTCCTAAAACTAGAAGAAGACAAGGATGCTCACTCCTGTTCCTATCTAACATAATACCAGGAGTCTTGGCTAGAGCAATCACATAAGAGAAAGAAATTAGGGGTAACCAAATAGGAAAAGAGGAAGTTAAAATAAAAAATCCCTCTTCATGATATGATTCTATACCTAGAAAACTCTAGAGAATCTGTCAAAAAACTCCCTGTACTGAAAACAACCTGGGTAAAGTTTTGAGATATAGAATCAACGTATAAAACACAGTTGCATTTCTACACACTAGCAATAAGCAGGCTGAAAACCAAGGAAAAATACAATACCATTCACAATAGCCAGACACACAAAAGAATATACCTCAGCATCCACCTAACTAAAGAGGTAAAAGACTTTTACAATGAGAACTACAAAACACTTCTCAGAGAAATCAAGGATAACACAAACAAATGGAAGAATATCCCCATGCTCATGGACTGTAAGAATCATTATAGTCAAGATGTCCATTATACCCAAGGCAATCTATGGATTCCACGCAATCCCTATCAAATTACCAGCAACATTTTTCACAGATCTAGAAAAGACAATACCCAAATTCATGCAGAAGCAAAGAAGAGCCTGAATAACTAAAACAATCCTCAGCTAAAAGAACACAGCAGGAGGCATCACATTTCCAGATCTCAAACTTTACTACAAGTCTACAGTAACCAAGACAGTATGGTGCTGATACAATATTAGACCAATGGAAGAGGATAGAGAATCCAGAAATAATACTACAAACCAGCTCATCTTCAACCAAGCTGACAAAAACAAACATTGGGAAGAGGATACCAAATTTAGCAAATGGTGCTGAGAAAACTGGCTGACCATATGCGGAAGAATGAAACCGTACCCCTACCTATCACCATATATAAAAATTAACTCAAAATGAATCAAGGACTTAAATAAGAAACCTAAAACTATAAGAATCTCAGGAGAAAACTTAGGAACACCAGCCTGAACATCAGATTAGGCAATGAATTCATGGCCGAGTACTCAAAAACAAATGTAGCAAAAGCTAAAACTGACAGTTGGGACCATATTAAACTAAAAAGTTGTTGCACATAAAAAGAAACTATCAAGACAGTAAAGAGATAATGCATAGAATGGGAATAAATATTTGCAAGCTATGCATCCAACAATAGCCTAATGTCCAGTATTTACAAGGAACTCAAACAAATTGACAGGGAAAAAATGATCAAGATGGTTACCATCAAAAAGTCAAAAATCAACAGGTGTTGGTAAGGCTGTAGAGAAAAGGGAACACTTCTACACAGTTGATGGGAATGTGAACTAGTTCAACCTTTGTGGAAAGCAGTGTGGCATTCTCTCAAAGAACTAAATGTTGATCTACCATATGATCCAGCAATCTCACTTCTGGGAATATACCCCGAGAAACATAAATCACTCCATAGAAAGACACCTGCACATGTATATTCATTGCAGCACTGTTCACAATAGCAAAGATATGGAACCAACCCCAATGTCCACTGAAAGTGGACCGAATAAAGAAAATGTGGTACATATACATAATAGAATCCTACACAGCCATAAAGAAGAACAAAATCATGTCCTTTGCAACAATATGAATGCAGCTGGAGATCATCATTCTAAGTGAACTACCACAAAAATAAAAAACCTGAATATGGCATGTTCTCACTCATAAGTGGGTCCTAAACATTGGGCACATGAGTACAAGAAGAAAACAACTGACATTGGGTACTGCTAATGGAGGGAGGGATAAGTGTCATGCAACCACCCAATGGGTACCATATCCACTACCAAGGGGACAGAGGCATTGCTAGAAGCCCAAACCTCACCCGCATGCAACTTACTTATGTAGCAAATCCTCAACTATACCTCACAACTAAAAAGTTAAATTAAATTAAATGAGCAAATGAATATTATCAACTGATGCTAAGTACTGTAAAGAACAGGTAAGGATGATAGAGAACCTAGGAGTGGATGTGGATGGTCAGATGGGCAAGGTGCTATTTCAAATGGAGATGGTTGGATAAAAACTCTCTTATTTATCCCTCAATTCACTATCAAGGGACTCTTTTACAAAGTGATATTTGAGCAGAGATCTGAAAGAAGTGGGGAGGTGCCCTGGGGAACATGTTCTTGTTTTTACATCAGATATGCTGGCCAAAGTATATAACCCTCTTTTTTGATATCTTGCTTATATTGAAAGGATGTGCTTCAGCCTATATATTTTAGATTTTCTTTTTTTTGGTCTCTTGTAAAAATCGCTATTGGTGACTATTATCGTATCGGTAATTATTATGGACTGTTCTCAGCTTGGTGGGAGTAAAATCTGCTGGGCTAGAATAAATCTAATTATGTTATCCTAAATTATGATAAAATATGGCACAAAATATCCTGGCCACACAGAGAAGGCTGGGTGGGCTTGGCCTCAAAACTGGGTTGAGTTAAATAACAGAGGGGGTTTCAGGCTATTATAGACTAGATAGCCAGAGTTTTATGGCCAAGATTGTATTCTCCACTAGATTTAATCCAATAATTCACTTCAATCGAATTTTAAACAGTATAAAGTGTCCCTCCTGAAAAAGTTTATAATTTCATTTGGCTAAAAACAAAAGAACAAAGCAAACAAAATACATGACATACAGATAAATTAAATAGCATATGACGTATAGCTGAGGGTGACTTCCTTGGGAATTGGTAGACTCTGGGACACAGTTCAAGAACCCAGGATCTAGTTAATATTTCTTTCTTATTTTGCCCCTGCATCAAAGTGTTACATACTCGATTCTGTAATCGTTCTTTTGGCCTCAAAATGTTTTATCCTCTCCTTCACCCTCCGAGTTCCGTCCTTCTTAACCCTGGCTGATCAAACTGGGAAGATTAAAACAATAGCAACCAAAATGATGTCTAAACCTCTTCCCGTAGGTGGAAACATAACTGTTATCCCTCTCTCATTAGTTTTTTCTGCCGAGGTAAAAAAATTAACACAATCTTAAGGGCTTAAAACAACACAAATTTAGTATCTTTAAATCCTCTAGATCAGAAGTCTGAGATGAGTCTCACAGGGTAAAATCGGGTGTGGGCAGGGTTGTGTTCCTTGTGGAGGCTCCAGGGAGAATCTGCTTTCTTGCATCTCCAGTTTCAGAGCCAGCCCACATTCTTTTGTGGTTCCTTCTTTCATCTTCAAAGCACAGCACTCCAACCTGTTTTTGTCAAATCTCTTTTTATTGACATTAACCCTCTAGCCTCTCTCTTGGAAGGACTTTTGTGATAACATTGGGCTCACCTGGATAATCTAGGATAATCTCCCCATCTCAAAATCCTTAATTTAATCACATCTGTAAAGACCCTTTTGTCATGTAAGGTCTATATGCACAGATTCTGGGGATTAGGATGTGCACATATTTGGGGAAATTTGTTCTGCCTCTCCACGACCCTGCTTCCACAGTAAAAATACTTTTGCATTTTGTGAAATGTCCTCTCATGATTCCAATGCACATCTATTTGAGTGCCATTGCCTTAGTTGATACACAGAATCCATACAATGTTTTATTTTTCTTATCTATTGATATAAAATAATACCAGTAACAAAAATTTTAATGATAATGATAATAAGTCAGGTGCAGTGGTTCAAGCCTGTAATCCCAGCATTCTGTGAGGCTGAGGTGGGAGGACTGCTTGGATCCAGGAGTTCTAGCCCAGCCTGGTCACACAGCAAGATCCCTTATCTGTAGGAATTTTTTTTTTTTAAGAATAATAATTATGGCAGACGCTTAACTAGTACTTCCTATGTGTGGGGCACTGAGCATTTTTTGAAAATTAAATTATTTAATCATTACAACAACCCTATGAACTAGGTACCACTCAAATGCCAAGATGGGGTGAAATGTCTCATGACATTTTTTGCCTGGTCCCAAATCAGTGCCATTTAGGACACCACCAAGTGACTCTAGCAGTCTGAACCCATCTCTCAAAGCTCATTATTTAGAAATAAAACACAGAAATTACTAGAGGAAACCAGTTTAGCTTTTTAGGGTACAACGTGCCATAATTCTAAACGTCAATTCATGACAGTGGTTTTGGTTTAATTTTGATTCCGTAATACGTAGTTTTACGTTTTTAAAAACTTTTATTGTTAAATATAGTACATCTATAGAAAATTGAACAAAACATAGATGTAAAGTTTAATTTATCATTACAAAGTGGATATCACTGTAATTACCATCAGTTCAAGAAACAGAATATTCCCGGCACCCAGGAAACCTCTTACATGCCCCTTGTTTATTGATCAGCGTTCCTTCCAAGAAAGCAGGACTGCTATAGAAGATGAAGTTTGTTATAGGGATTTGACCTTACACAATTGTGGTAGCATGGTGAACAGTTTATAAACAGCTGTTGCTTCTGTGTCTTATGCTGGTTTTGAATGCCTGCAGGGAAGGTAGTCTAGCCCAGGAGTTAGAGAAGCCAAAAAAAAGGGGACAGTTGTAAGAGCAGAAGTTGCTCCAAACCCAGGTAAACCACAAAATTGGGGACAACATCCATTAAATGCAACAGTACCTGGTACCTTGCACCTACATTTTGTGCATAAAAACATATGGCTGCTGCTTCACTTCTGCCTTCCATATTGTGCCCACATTCAGGTAGGCCATGCTGACCCAGAATTATACAGAAGAAAATTTCAGAAAAAGTAGTTAAAGCTAAGCTAAATGGACATTACAAATTTACCATACCTCCTTCCAATAACTATGCTTTCTTTCAGCTGAAAAGGTAATCACTATCCCAATTCTTACAGCAACCACTGGTGTTTATTTTTGATAATGCAACCCATAATCATTCATTACTAAACACTTTAGTTTTCTATTTGTGTTTTTTCTTTAATCTATGTAAGTGAAATGTTTTAGTTTGTGTTCATTTGTGTCTGGCTTCTGCCTAAAATGTTTGTGAAACCCAGTGTGTTAATGTGTAACTGTAATTTATTCATTTTCATTGTGTTCTGTTATGAATATACCAAGATATATTTATCCATTTCACCACTGATAGACATTTGGGTTGTTTCCAGTTCTGAGCTATTGTGAATAATGTGGCTACAAAATATTGTTTTACATGTCTTTTGGTATACATGTGCATATATTTGTTAGATATACAGACGTTAGATATACACCTAGGAATGGGATTGTTGAGTCATGGAATGTGTGTTTGCTCAAAGTTAGTAGACAATACCAAATTGTTATCCAAAATGATTGAACTAATTTACTCTTCTTCCAGAAGTATGTAAGAATTTCTATTGTTACACATCCTTGCCGACGCTTGGCATTGTTGGTCCTTTTAATTTAAGTCATTCTGAGGGTTGTGTAGTGGCATCTAATGTTTGTGTGTGTGTTGTGTTTGGTTATTCATTTTTATATTTTTTAGAGGTAGGGTCCTCCTCTGTCACTCAGGCTGGAGGGTGGTGGCATGATCATAGCTCACTGCAGCCTTGCATTCCTGTGCTCAAGTGATCCTCTCTCCTCAGCCTCCTGAGTTGCTGGGACTACAGGCATGAGCCATCATACCCAGCTAATTTTTTAACTTTTTTGTAGAGATGAGGTCTTGCTATACTGCCCAGCTGGTCTCAAACTCCTGGCCTCAAATGGTCCTCCTGCCTCAGACTCCTGAGTAGCTAAGATTATAGGCATGAGCCACCATGCCTGGCTAATTTTTTAAATTTTTGGTAGAGATTATACTTAACTGATTATTTTTTAAAGGATGTTATTTTTAAAGTAGTTTTAGTGTAAAGTCTCCCCCATTTCCAACATTCCCCACCAGAATGATATGCTTGTTACAATCAATGAAACTACACTGAACACATCTTTATTACCCAAAGTTCACAGTTTACATTAGGACTCACCTTTGGTATTGTACATTCTGTGTGTTCAGACATGTATAATGACATGTATCCACTATTTATGAGGGGGAACCCCCAAAACCGGAATTTATTTATTAAAAAGTTATATATTTATTCTTACATGTTTAAACTTCAGTCACCTTTACAGTACTCTGTTTGATGCAATACACCTATCAAGATGCTTTTTCCACTGCTCAGAACAGTTTCTGAATTCATCTGTTTTGATGCTTCCCAGTGCTTCTGATGTTTTTTTGTTCCATCTCTTCCACATCAGCAAAATGTTGCCCTTTGAAAACTATTTTTCCTTCAGGGAAACAAAAAAAAGTTGCTCGGAGGTGAGATCGGGTGGATAGATAGGGTGGGGCACAGGGGTCATGCTGTTTTTGGCCAAAAACTACTGAGCACTCAGTGTGGTGTGGGCAGGTGTGTTGTCATGGTGGAAGAACCAGTCGGCTGTTTGCCACAACTCAGGACGTTTCTTCCACAGATCGTAATGCAACCTTCTCAAAATTGCCAGATAAAAACTTTGGTTGACCATTTGATCTGGGGAAATAAATTCCGAGTGTACTACAAGGTACTTGCCCAACCCTGAACAAAATCCAAAATCCCCCCCTCCACAATTCTGGGGTTTTTTTTGGGTTCTCCTTTGTAGTATGATACAAAGTAGATTTACTGCCCTAAAAATCCAGTGTGAGCCGGGCTCGGTGGCTCAGCCTGTAATCCCGCGCCTTTGGGAGGCTGAGGTGAGTGGATTGCCTGAGCCCGCGGGTTCGAGACCCACCTGGGCAGCGAGACCTCATCTCTACAATAAATCAAAAAATCAGCCGGGTGTGGTGGCGCATGCCTGTAATTCTGGCTACTCGGAAGGCTGAGGTGGAACGATCGCTGGAGCCCAGCAGGCCGAGGCTGCGGTGGCCGGGAGCGGCCACTGCACTCCAGTCTGGGCGACAGAGTGAGACTCCAACTCAAAAAAAAAAAAAAAAAATCCAGTGTGCTTCGCCTGTTCATTCCTCCCTCCCCCACCCCCGGCAATCACTGATCTTTTTATTGTCTCCACACTTTTGCCTTTACTTTTGTAGCCTTTTCAGATTGGCTTCTTTCACTTAATAATATGCATTTAAGCTTCTTCCTTTTTTTTAATGGCTTGATAGTTCCTTTCTTTTAACTCGGAATGATATCCCATTGTCTGGATGTACTGCAGTTTTATTTATCTATTCACCTACTAAAAGACGTTTATGCCTGCTTCCAAATTTTGGCAGTTATGGATAAAGCTAATATAAATATCCTTGTACAGGATTTTATGTGCACATACATTTTCGGTTCTTTTGGGCAGATAACAAGTGGTGTGATTGCTGGATTAAATGATTTAGCTTTATAAGGAACTGCCAAACTGTCTTCCAAAGTGGCTGTACCATTTTGCATTCCCACAAGCAATGAATAAAAGTTCCTGTTGCTCCACATCCCCACTATAATTTAATATTGTCAGTATTCTGGATTTTGGCCCTTCTAATAGGTATGTAGTGCTGTCTCGTTGTGTTTTAATTAATATTTTCTTGATGACATATGATGTTGAATATCTTTTCATATGCTAATTTGCCAGCTGTCTATGTTCTTTGATGAGGTGTCTGTCAAGGTTTTGGGCCCATTTTAACATTGGATTGTTTTCTTTTTGTGGCGTTTTAACAGTCTTTATATTTTAAATAATAGTTCTTTATCAAATGGGTTTTTTGCAAATATTTTCTTCCAGTCTTTGACTTGTTTTTCTTTCCATTTATTTATCATAATTTTCTAACAGCAACTGTACCATTTTATAAGATTTGTCTTTTCATTCTCTTGGCATCTTGACAGTGTCTCTCACAGAGCAGATTGTGTGTGTGCACGCATGCGTGCGTGTGCACAGTGAGCACAGGGCTCTCACTTTGTCACCCAGGCCAGAGTGCAGTAGCACAGCTTGATCGCCTGGGCTCAGGTAATCCTTCTGCCTCAGCTTTCTGAGTAGCTGGGACTACAGGCATGCACCATGACGCCTGGCTAATTTATTTTATTTTATTTTTATAGAGATGAGGTCTCACTATGTTGCTTAGGCTAGTCTTGAACTCAAACTCCTGGGTTCGAGCAATTCTCTTGCCTAGGCTTTCCAAAGTACTGGGATTACAGATGTGAGCAGCTGCACCTGGTCTAAGATTTTTAGTCTTATCAAGTATTGTTTATCTATTATTTCTTTCATAGGTTTTGTCTTTGGTGTTGTATCAAAAACATTATCACTATACTAAGGGCGATTTGAAATTTATCCTATGTTTTCTTCTAGTTGTTTTATAGTTTTGCATTTTACATTTAGGTTTATGATTCATTTTGAGTCAATTTTTGTGAAAGATGTAAGTCTGTGTCTAGATTGATTTTTTTTTTGTATGTGGATGTCCAGTTGTTCCAGCACCATTTGTTGAAGGCTGTGCTTTTTCCACTGTATTATCTTTGCTTATTTTGTAAGAAATCAGTCAACTGGATTTATATGGATTTATTTCTGGGTTATTTCTCTTCTGTTTTCTTGTTTTGTTTTTTTTTAGTTGGAGTCTTACTCTGTCACACAGACTGAAGTGCAGTGGTACCATCATGGCCACCACAGCCTCAACCTGCTGGGCTCAGGTGATTCTTCCACCTCAGCCTTCTAAGTAGCTAGAACTACAAGTGCATGTCACCCCGCTTGGCTAATTTTTAAATTTATTATAGAGATGAGGTCTTGCCAAGTTGCCCAGGCTGGTCTTGAAGCCCTAGGCTCAGACAATTCTCTCACCTTGACCTCCCAAAGTGCTGGGACTACAGGCATGACCACTGTGCCTGGCCTTCTCTTCCGTTCCATTGATCTATTTATCTAGTCTTTTGCCAATACCACACTGTCTTGATTGATGTAGGTTTGTAGTTAAGTCTTGATGTCAGTCTTCCAACCACGTTCTTCTCCTTCAATATTATATTGGCGATTCTTAATCTTTCACCTCTCCATGTTAACTTTAGAATCAGATTGTTAATATTCCCACAGTAACTTGGTAGAATTTTGATTGGGATTGCATTGAACTTATAGGTCAAGTTGGGAAGAACTGACATCTTGATAATATTGAGTCTTCCTATCCATGAACATGAAATAACTCCCCATTTATTTAGTTTCTTTGATTTCTTTCATCATATTATGGTAGTTTTCCTCATGTAGCTCTTGTAGATATTTCGTTAGATTTTTACCTAAGTATTTCACTCGAGAGTATTCATGTAAGTGGTATTGTTTTTCATTTCAATTCCACTTGTTCATTGTTGGCCACTAATATAGGACTTTAGTTGACTTTTGTATGCCAACCTCATATTCTACAAGCTTGGTATAATTGCTTACTAGTCTCAGAAGTATTTGTGTATGTGTGTATTTGTGTTTTGGTCAAGTCTTTCATCTATTGTAGTTCTAATTAGCATTTCCCTGATTACTAAGGAGATAGAGAAACTTTTCATACATGTATTGGCAATTTGGGTATCCTTTTTTGTGAAGTGTCAGTTCACATACTTTGCTGATTCTACTGATTTGTCTTTTAAATTTGTTGGAGTTATTGACCGTTTGGATATAAGTCCTTTCTTAGTTAAAGGTAGTGAAAATCTGCCATTCTGCAGCTTGCCTTTTTATTTTCTTAATAGTGTTTCTGTGGTGAACAGGACTTTTGTACTATAATATAGTTCTATTTATTTATCTTTTCATTTGTACTCAGTGACTTTTGTATACTGTTTAAAAATTATTTTCCTGCCCTGAGCTCATTAAAAACTTCTTTGTTGTATTCTAAAATTAATTTGTATTTTGCTTCTTACAATCACATGACACTGATTTCTATGCATGGTGTGAAGTAGGAGACATTTTAAATATTTTTTCAATGCTGATAGCTAATTCTCTCAGTATGACTTATGGAAATGCTAATCCTTTTTATACTATGTTGTAGTGTTATTTATGCTTTAAGTCAAATGTCTAGATACGTGAGAGTTGCTTTCGGTGCTATCTATTCCATTCCATTGGTCTGTTTTGTCTATTCTTGTGCCAATACCACACAGTATTAATTACTGTAGCTTTATATTGTTGTCTTGATATATAGTCAAGCAAGTCCATATTAATTGCCCTTCACTGATATTCTGGCTTCTTGGCCATTTTTTATTCTTAAAAAATATAAATCAACTTGTCAAGTTAAATTTTTTTAAATGTTGAGAGAGGATAACATTGAACTTAAAAGATACATTTGGGGAGTGTGGTACAGCCCCCACCCCCACCAATTCCTCCTATCTTTGTATGCATGCTCCTTTATAATATGACTATGTCTCCACTCCCCTGAGTTGAGGTTTGCTTTGTGATTTAATCTGACTAATACTATGTAGCAGATAGGATACTGTGAGAGTTCTCAGCTACCAGAGATTTTGTAGCTTCTGTTCTCACCTTCCTGAAACTCTGAGGTCATCATTTGATGAATTATGGCCTAGCTTCTTTGGGAGTGAGAGACCACACAGAAAGAGAAGTTCATCCAATAGCCAGCACCAACAGAAAATATGTGAGAAAGCCCATTTTAGATTATTTAGCTACGCACTGTAGTTGTGTGAGTGACACCAGCTAAGACCAGATGAAATGACCAGTTGGCCCAACCCAAATTGCTGACTCACAGAATTATAACCAAATAAAATAATTTTCGTTTTAAACTACTCAATTGTTTTGGTTGTTTATTACACAGCAATAGATGATATATAGAAAGAAGTAACTTCTTTATAATATTGAGTTTTCCAAGCCATAAACATAAATGTACCTTTGCATTTATGTAAGACTCCTTTAATTTTCCTCTAAAATAGTGCAATGATTTCTATATTAGACTTCTCTACTTTTTATTATGGAAAAAAATAAGAACATTCTGATAATTTGAAATAATTTTATAATGAATACCTAGATTCTACCACCTAGATTCTACAATTAACATGTTATTAGTATTGCTCTATCACATAACTTTGAGGATATTATTTGTTTTCAGGTCCTTATTCCTCTTTTGTGGAGAAGTTGGCAGAAGTCAGTCTAATCGTGTTACTTATGAAGATAATTTGTCCTTTATCGTCCTCTTGTTGCTTCCATCATTTTTTTCTTTCTGTTCAATTTTTAACAGTTTTACTATGAAGTGTATAGATTTGCACTTATTTCTATTCAGAGCTAAGAATCATTTCTTGAAGAGTTGCAGATAAGCCAGTCTTCAGGCTTCAGTTCTAACCTTTTCCCTATGTCTTTGAGGAGGTCTTAGCCCTAATTACTGCCTTGGCTTCTTAGCCTCTTAATCTTCCCTTCTGAAACTAGAACATGCTTGCAGGAGAAAAACTGGCTTCAAAACTTAGGCTGACTTACCTGACTGAGTCTCAGTCCTCCTCTGGAATCTGGCGTGTTCCTGTCTTATCATCTCATTTACTCTACAGTACCTAAAACAGATCTTTTCTGGGATTCTGGTTGTTTTTAGAGAAAGTGAATCATTCAAATTACCTAGCTTTCCATAACCTGAAGAAGTCATTACCCCATATTTTAGTAAAATATCCAAAACAAACATAATGGAATATTCTTAATTTATTTGTCAACAAATCCTGCCTTTTTAAAAAGGGTCAGTTTAAAGTAATCAGTCTATCATTTGCTAGATGAGGGAAAAGATGAAGTTTTACTATGTATTATGTGTTTCATGAAAAACTATAACTACGTAATTATGTATAATGTTTTTCTTCACAGTATGAGGGGGGACCCAGAAAAAAAGAATGATCTTTTGGAGGGTGGGCCCCTTGTAGTACACTTGGAATTTGTTCCTCCAGATCAAACTGTCAATCAAAGTTTTTTCCTAGAAGTTTTGAGAAGATTGCATCATGATTTGCGGAAGAAACGTCCTGAGTTGTGGCAAACAGGTGACTGGTTCTTCCACCATGACAACACATCTGCCCATACCACGCTGAGTGTTTAGAAGTTTTTGATCAAAAACAGTATGACCCCTGTGCCCCACTTCCCCATACATCTGATTTCACCTGAGATGCTTTTTTGTTTGTTTCCTGGATGAAAAAAGTCCTCTAAGAGAAACATTTTGCCGAAGTGGAAGAAATGAAACAAAAAATGGCAGAAGCATGAAAAGGCATCAAAATCGATGAGTTCAAAAACTGTTTGGAGCAGTGGAAAAAGTGTCTGAATAGGTGTGTTGCATCAAACTGAGGTGACTGAAGTTTAAACATGTAAGAATAAATACACATTAAAAAAAATACATTCCATCTTTTGGGATCCTCCTCATATATTGACTAAAATAAAATCACTTAACATATGTATAATGTGCAAAGATGCGAAAATATTTTTTTAAAACCCCTCTTGGGGTCAATAAATTGTATATCTCTGTTCAAAGATATCTGGGAGTGAATTCTTCTAGCAAAAAAGGTCAAGGATGCTAATTTAGTAACTTGAATGCCATGCTAAAGAAACCTAGTGCTTGGCCATGGTCAACACTGTCTGTTTTGGGGAAATCTATGCCTTGGGATGAAATGACTTTTTACAACTGAGATTGAAAGATGGAAAATAAAATCATTTTCACAAACTCCTTGCAAGTTTTTGTTTCTACCTTTAGATTTAAAAAACAAAACAAAACATGGTTTCCTGGCTTAGTTAGGAATTTATAGGTGGTTGATACTCTATAACTATACTCTGTTTTCCTAGGGTCTCTTCTTTAATTTGAGTAAGTTATACATAACATTTAAAAAATGTAAAAATCTTAATCTCAATATTTTTCTCTTGGAACTACAGTTCTTGTGTAATTAAAATGTATAAATAAACAAGTTAAAAGAAAAAGAAAGAGACTGGGCTCAGTATCTCACACCTATAATCCCAGCACTTTGGGAGACCAAGTGGAGGCTTGAACCCAGGAGTTTGAGACCAGTTTGGTCAACACAGCGAGACTCTCATTTCTTTAAAAAAAAAAAAAAAAAAATAACCTAGTGTGGTGTCATAATCCTCCAATCCTAGCTTCTCAGGAGGCTGAAATGGGAAGAATTGCCTGAGCCCAAGAGGTTGAGGCTGTGGTGAGCTGTGATCAGGTCACTATACTCCAGCCTGGGTGACAAAGTGAGACCCTAACTGGAAAAAAGAAAAAAGAAAAAAAAAGAAAGCAGTAGGAGAAATGATCACATTCTTATTAGCTACAACAAGTAGTACTGTATATGCCTAGGAATTAACATAAAAATAAATGTGTAAATACAATGTGTAAATATATGAACAAAACATTTTCTTAGTTTTCCAAAGATGTTGGGATTTAAGAGTTATAAAATCCAGAATGGAAAGACAGAATAAAAAATTAAAGGACCACAGTTTTTTCTTATCAAGTGCCTGGTTGTTTGGGGGAACATAGACTAACCCTTGACATGGGAACACTTTTATTTTATTACTTGGAGCTTAGAGTCATTTCATGAAGAAGCCCAACCCAGTCAATCTCTTCAGGCTTCAATTCCTTTTTTTTTTCTTTTTTTTTTTGAGTTGGGGTCTTACTCTGTCACCCAAGTTGGAGGGCAGTGGCATGAACATGGGTCACTGCAGCCTCAACCTTTTGGGCTCAGGTGATCCTCCTGGCTCAGCTGCCTGAGAAACTGGAACTACAGTCACGTATCACCATGTCTGGATAATTTTTTTTTTTTTTTTTTACTTTTGTAGAGATGAGGTCTCCCTGTGTTGCCTAGGCTGGTCTTGGGCTTAAGCAGTCCTTCTGCCTTAGCCTCCCAAAGTTCTGGGAATACAGGCATAAGCCACTGTGCCCCTCTCCTCAGGCTTCAATTCTGATACTTTCTTTTTGCCTTTGACTTATTTAAAATCTCATTAATTATTGATAAAATTTAGTTACTTTTATCTTATACATGAGTAGCCATTGGTGAAATTGATCATTTGGCCAAAATACCAAAATCAATTAATAAATTAATAAAAGATGAACCCCAGAAAGTTCAGATAACCATTCAAGCTCTATTTTTTTTTTTTTTTTTTTTGAGTGGGAGTCTCACTCTGTCACCCAGACTGGAGTGCAGTGGCCACTCCCAGCCACCGCAGCCTCAACCTGCTGGGCTCCGGCAATCCTTCCGCCTCAGTCTTCCAAGTAGCTGGAACTACAGGCCCACGCTACCATGCCTGGCTGATTTTTTATTTATTGTAGAGATGAGGTCTTGCCAAGTTGCCTGGGCAGGTCTCGAACCCGTGGGCTCAGGCAATCCACTCATCAAGTTCTATTTATCTGGAGTCATTTCTAGATGAAATGTAAATAACTTCTGACTTTATCTAAGGGATTTTGAACATTTTCTTCCGATAACATTTCTCTAAATGAAGAAGACAAACATTAGAGGCTTGACAGGTACATTTTTCTTTTGAGTAATAATTCTTTTTGTATACCACATAGCATGACACACAAGTGATTTGCCTCTGACTGCACATGTTCTGACAATAATTCAGGTTCTGGATTAAGGTTAACAATAGGAGGATGTGGAGAGCTAATCACTGGTAACCATATTTTTTACATCTACTTCATCTACTTGTACTATTGGTTTCATTTGTTTTCTTATGTGTCAGTTTGCTGACAGTAAGCAAGAAACACTGCCTAAATGTCCGGCTGCTTGCTCCTTGCTTGTTATTCAGAGTTGAGGTCACCAGAGCTCCACAATCTTCCCCAACAGGATGGCCTGAGGACACAAAGACAACCGACAGTATATGCTGAATTCCCCTTCTCATTGTGAAATAAAGACGTGAGCATCATCCAGACCTCGCCATTTTATGTACAGTGGCCACTTCTGATTTTTCCCTTTACTTTTGTATGGCTGGGAAGAAGGAAGAAGCCAGATTTATCTGTGGAACTAAATTCTTTTTCAAACTTTTCTTCCGTGATGCCTGTGAAATAAAGAGCATATGAGTTAGTAACAGGCATCATATGACAGACACAATTTTCCACAGTCAGGGGACACCATGAATTTATATGGAGATTTTAATCCTTCTAGAAAAAAAGTAAATTGTTATTTACTTAACAATTCTATGTGCCTTAAAAGTGCGTTAAAAGTAGGAGGTGGGACTCTGGAAGGATGAGATGGAAGAGCAGAAGCTATAGAGTTACTTATCTGGGCAGTGATCTAATCTGGGACTCCACTGCATAATGTGGAGACTTAATTAATAATCAATAATTAATTATATATTATACAATCATATGTGACATCATTATTCATGAATATTGAATATTAACAACATCAGCGTTCATTGATACACAAATGAGGAATAAACATTTTGAGTTGAATGTGTTTGGAAGAAATAGATATAAAAATTTAAACTCATTAGGTTTAAAAGTTCAGATCATGAAACGCCTACTTTTGGCGATGATGTTCAATGAACATTTACAATATCTACAATAGGAATTTATGATCTATTATGAAAAAGAGGAGAGAAGGAAGAAAAAGAGGAGGAAGAGATATAGAGAGTTGGGAAGGAGAGGAAAAATGTGACCCCTAAAGTCGAAAGATCCTTCAGGCTTGGATACTAATAGGCCACATGACCACTGCTCTTTCTTCCTGAGGCCTAGTTCCCTAGAGCCAGCTGCTAAAACCCAGCTGGAGGCAACTTCCCAAGCTGCACTTTCTTTCTTTTATCTTCTTTTTTTATCCTCATCTATGTCTTTTTAAAACTAATTCATTATTTCTTTTTTTTTTGAGTTGAAGTCTCATTCTGTCGCCCAGACTGGAGTGCAGTGGCCGCTCCCG
>NW_007251204.1:43544-44924 GCF_000164805.1 Carlito syrichta | reverse complement strand
TGATTTATTGTAGAGATGAGGTCTCGCTGCCCAGGCGGGTCTCGAACCCGTGAGTTCAGGCAATCCACTCACCTCAGCCTCCCAAAGGCGCGGGATTACAGGCTGAGCCACTGAGCCCGGCTCTAATTCATTATTTCATTCAGCAAATGTTTCTGAGTGTCTCATGTTTTAGACACTGGAGTTACAGCAAAGAATGAGTCCGACGAGTTTCCTCCTTTGTAGATTTTATATTCTAGTGGGATCGAGTCAATAAAAATAAATGATTTTTTAAGGGAAAAAGACGTATGGAAAACACTTTTAGAAGAAAGTGAGCTCTTATATGATGTCAAGTAATACTCAGAGTTATGAAGAAAATTGAAGGGATAGAAAGTGACAGGAAGGGAAGGATTCTCCAATGTTCATTTTTTGTAAATTCTCGTAAGGTTGTTATGACAAGATCGGGCATGTTCAGGGTAGTATGATCGTAGTCACGTAAAGTTATTCTGATCAAGAGAGACCCAGCTGCTCATCTGTTTCTGAATTACATCGTGTGTTATCTACAAATCCAAGCTCTGAAGTGAAAGACTGGGTTTACATCCCAGCTCTATGACTTGCTTCTTTGGGACCTCAGATCAATTACTTAGCCTCTGTGCTTCAGTTTTCTCAATTTTAACATGGGGATGATATTTGTAACTACCTCAAAAGATTAAGTGAAAGCGCACAGTATCATACCTGGCAAAATAACTTGAAAACAAATGTTTGCCATTATCATATGCAGCACAGTGCTGAGTTATGGTCTATATACTCTTTTCACCCACAATAAAATTGTAAGAATTTCTCTGTCATTAAATATTCTTTAGAAAAACAATGGAGTATGTTACATATACC
The DNA here is from genome assembly GCF_000164805.1 of Carlito syrichta. Classification (NCBI taxonomy): domain Eukaryota; kingdom Metazoa; phylum Chordata; class Mammalia; order Primates; family Tarsiidae; genus Carlito; species Carlito syrichta. The sequence goes on along the minus strand of NW_007251204.1, from coordinate 44,057 downwards.
ATCTTTCACTTAGCCATTTTTCTGTGATTGAACATGTCTCCCCAATTTTGAAAATGGGTTACTCTTTATAGAGTTCACATTCTTGCCCTCTCCACATTTAAACTGAAAAGGAAATATAAACTCAGTTTCTGATTTATGTTCTGCTGTACCATGGTTAATATTTTGTAATTTTCTGTTTAATTCAAAAGAGATTTACAAACTGTTTAAAGGAATTAATCCTCAGAATCAGCATTTCTATATTTAAAAATAATAAGTCAAAAGATATTAAGATACCTGTTATTGGACTCTGCACAGAGGACTTTCTTGCCTCTGTGTTGTGGGCTTTGACCTGTACATGGATTCTTGGTGCTTAGAACAGTACAGGGCACAGGATAGATATTCTAAGGTAATCTCTAAAGTGAAATTTCTACTCCAAACTTTCTGATGTCATTTTTTGCCCACCTCTTTGGAAGTGGTTTTTTTTTTTTTTTTGGTTGAGTCTCACTCGGTCGCCCAGACTGGAGTGCAGTGGCC
>NW_007251204.1:0-43524 GCF_000164805.1 Carlito syrichta | reverse complement strand
CAGGCACGCGCTACCACGCCTGGCTGATTTTTTGATTTATTGTAGAGATGAGGTCTCGCTGCCCAGGCGGGTCTCGAACGCGTGGGCTCAGGCAATCCATTCATCTCAGCCTCCCAAAGGTGCGGGATTACAGGGTGAGCCACCAAGCCCGGCTGAAAGTGTTTTAATGAAAACAGGCACTTTGTGTCTATTTGTTGATTTTATTTCATCCACTATTTTTCCACTTAGCCTGTATGGGTTCCTAAAATTTCAGTCAACATAACGAACGTTGCTTTAATCTATCCATTACCAGATCTTATTGTTATCTTACTAAGTGCATATTTTTCTGAAATAGCCTTGATTTTATTTCATTTTGGAAACTAATTTTAACCCCTGACCGTGCTTAACTGTTTTCTTCATTAAACTAGAGACAAGTTTTAAGTCAAGGTTTTTTGTAAGCAAATGAAGACTACTCCCTTTGGTTTTCTTATCAGAGTAATTAAGAGAAAATAAAGCATCTAGCAGAATATCAGGTGTATTAAAAATTTCTGTGTTTGGACAGCGGGCGCAGTAGTTCACGCCTATAATCTCAGCACTTTGGGAAGCCAAGGTGAGAGGATTGCCTGAGCTCACGGGATCAAGACCAGCCCGGGCACTTTGGCGAGACCTCAACTCTACAATAAAATAATAATAATAATAATAACAATAACAACAACAACAACATAGTAGTTTCAAATTCTGATTATCGGAATTTAGGTTAGTTATTGTGTAGATTAACCATGACTAATTTTTAATATCATATTGTGTCTCTCCTGAAACCTAAGATATATTTGGCTCTCTTCTTTCTGTCACTTAGTGCTTACTTAAAGAATGTAAAGCATATTTACTATCAGATGAGATAGTAAACAAACTGAAATAAGACTGCAAATATGAGGCATAACGTATATGAATTATAAAATCCCATACGTGTTCACAAAGTCATACAGAAAAAAACAGATATTCTTTTAATTACCTTTTAGTTCTGGATTATTTATACCACTGTGTTTCATTTTTTACTTAAAATAATTAAAAGCAAATGCTAACTATTTTATAGAAAGCTCTTCTATTGCCAGAAATTCTTACTAGAATGATTGGCAGAATTGATAATTAACAGGAATCATTAATATTCTCACTAAATGCACAAGGTAACAAAATTATGGCCAAGTTTTCAATGTTAATTAAATAAAGAAGCTTTTTTTTTTTTTTTGAGTTGGAGTCTCACTCTGTTGCCCAGACTGGAGTGCAGTGGCCGCTCCCGGCCACCGCAGCCTCGACCTGCTGGGCTCCGGCGATCCTTCCGCCTCAGCCTTCCAAGTAGCTGGAATTACAGGCATGCGCTACCACGCCCGGCTGATTTTTTGATTTATTGTAGAGATGAGGTCTCGCTGCCCAGGTGGGTCTCGAACCCGCGGGCTCAGGCAATCCACTCACCTCAGCCTCCCAAAGGCGCAGGATTACAGGCTGAGCCACCGGGCCCGGCTAATAAAGAAGCTTTTAAAAGTCATTGTTGACCTGGTGTAGTGGCACACACCTGTAGTCTTAGCTACTCAGGAGGCTGAGGTGGGAGGATTGTTTTAGCCCCGTAATTCAAGGCTGCAGTGAGCTAGAATCGAACCACTATGCTACAGCCTTGGGCTACAGAGGGAGAATCTACACTAAGTACATAAAATTGTTATTGTTATCTGTTTGTTATCTGTTATGAAATTAGGCATGGGCAATAAGAATCATCTCCTTTTTTATTTTAGTCTGACTTCCTTGAAAGGAGGCTTAGAAAAATTATGTGCTAGATCTTGTTCCTAAAATGTTTGATCTATTTTAATGACTGAATTCAAATGGCCACAGGTTAAATTAGGCCCATGCAACCTTCCAGAACTAGTAGAAGAGTGATAGCTATGTAGTGATAGTTGTGTAGGCTGTTATGGTTTAATGAATGAGTATGACATTTGGAGTCAGAGTAGATCTCAGTTTATCACTTAATTTGTATGTGATCTTTGGCAAGGCACTTGACTGCTTTAGGCTCTATTTTTTTCCAACGCTAAGAAGGTCTAACATTTTCTTTGCACTTACGGTGAAAATCAAAGGAATCACTTATTTAAAAAACTTCATGAACTGTAAAGAATTATATGTGAGTTATTTTTATTAATACATGAGAAAAATTCTTGTTGGTAAGCCAGAAACACATTAATGTCATGGCTTCATCCTGTAGGTACAATATTATTAAGAAGTAAGGATGGCCGAACAGCCCCCAGCTCTGTAGTCTCAAATTGCCTAGCTTCTAAAACAACTCAGTGAATTTCAGTCTTAAAGTTCTAGAAAAGATTTATTAGTTCAGGCTCATAGGTCTTATTTGATTTTTCTCTCTGTCCAGCAAATGTATGATTTCTATTTCACTGAGCTAAAACTCACATATCCAGAATATTCATAAAAAGAGTATGAACTAAAATAATTTTAGGCTCAGAAGGTTTCTGGGAACAGAGGAAAATTCAAAACCAAACATAAGTGGGATACACTGTGGAATTAGTATTAACTTACTTTTTAAAAATAGAGACAGGTTGGCGTATAACTTGGAACTTCCAGACTTCAGGGATCCTCTCGCCTCAGCCTCCTGACTAGCTGGGACTATAGGCATGTACCACCACACCTGACTAATTTTCAAAATGTTTTTGTAGATATGGGAGCCTCGATCCTCCTTGCCTAGACATCCCAAAGTTCGGGGTTTACAGATGTGAGCCACTGCTTGTGGTTCTAACTTACCTTTTCATGTTGAATGTGAAATCCCTTTTTTCTTTCTGTAGTGCCTTCTAAAAAATCCTTTTGTATTTCAACACCAATGAGTGGAAGGAATCGTAGGCTCGTGGGGCTTGATACCTGGAAACCACATATGAGTTAGACATACTTGAAGTAACTACTTCTATAATGTAAAATCAGGGACGGAGGATGAGGGGTGAGGAGGAAGGTTCAGCTGCTTCAAAATACAGACCTCCCTCCTAGTTGTCCACTTTTAATTCTTGAGAGTTCACTCTCAGCATCATTTGTTAACTTAAGTGTTTGACACCTATTACAATGAACATGTTCTTGGGAAAGATAAATAACAGTTGAGATATAATTTATGATCATGTTGAAATATTTGATCTTTGGCTTATTATTTTTTGGGTTAATTAACTCATTCTTTTTTTTTTTTGAGTTGGAGTCTCACTCTGTCGCCCAGACTGGAGTGCAGTGGCCGCTCCCGGCCACCGCAGCCTCGACCTGCTGGGCTCCGGCGATCCTTCCGCCTCGGCCTTCCAAGTAGCTGCAACTACAGGCGTGTGCTACCACGCCTGGCTAATTTTTAATTTATTGTAGAGATGAGGTCTCGCCAAGTTGCCCAGGCAGTTCTCGAACCCGCGGGCTCAGGCAATCCACTCACCTCAGCCTCCCAAAGGCGCGGGATTACAGGCTGAGCCACCGAGCCCGGTTTAACTCATTCTTTAGTAGAGGTTGCTTGGGGTGGAGCCTTGAAGGATGAGTAGGGATTTGGAAGAAAATGAGTGACGGATGAATCCTGGGTAGGGGGGCTGCACAGGCACAGTTTCGGTAATGGAGAGATCAGTGATGCCCAAGACATGCCAAGTAATTTGGCATGGCTGGAATATTGGAAGAACGTGGGGAGAATATGGTGGGAATGAGGTCAGATCATGGAAGGTTTGCATACGAGCTTAAGGCATATGGATTTTATTTTGTAGGTGTTGAAGAGCCACCAGGGTAAAGTTCAAAATAACTACCTGTATGGCGGGTGTGTCTTACCAGGCAGCAATAACTCAAGCATACTCTGAGAATGATCTTGGGTCATTCCTTGGTGATTGTGTGTTCCATGTTCTGGGGTATGGACTTCAGAAATGATCAGCTTGGATGTTTATGCCATACCTGTGAAAACATCTGGACCCTGGCCTGTTTCTTTAGATGCTGGATATACAAGGAACCAAGTCCCTTGTTTGGAGTTAGGTGGAGGTTGCCAAGTAGAAGTTGCTATGTGAAAGTTACTGTATAGTAACTTTCATGCTTGTCACAAATGGTAGTGGATTTTTCTTTTTCTGTTCAGCCAGCTGCCCAGTACACCCTGTGAGTAAGTCTCCAATAAACTCTATGCCTGCCCAATGTCTTCTGCTCACGTCTTTTTTTTGACCTCTCGGATACTGTGCTGTCCATGATGGACTCACTGGGGGTCCAGCATGGCACTATTATATGTAATGACAGAGATAAGTGATTCAGGCCGCTGACACGCAGAACCCAAGACTTCTCTGGGATTAGACACAATACATTTTTGGAAGCACTGGTTGACTTGGCTATGTGACTTTCTCCAACCTTTCTTGGTATCCCAGGGTCAGGAATGAGATGGTAGATTTTCTGTTTTTTTATCACTCTAGTCCTAGAAACCTCCAACTCACCCTGTATATAGGCAGAGAGCCAAAAACAATTCCTGCCTCTCTGTTTTCAGACATAAAACCTTCCAAGGCATGTCTTTGATTCTGCAAAACAAGAATAAATGTTTAATGAAAAGGTCACATTCCATCTGTGGCAAAATACCTGCATTCAAATCCTGACTCTGTCAATTATTAGCTGCATGATCTTAGGCAAAGTCTTTCTCTGTTGACTAGTTATGAGAACAAAATGAAATCATATATATGGTAAGGTGTTACTCAAATGTAAGATGTAGTATCATTTTATTTATTTATTTTTTGTGTTGGAGTCTCACTCTGTCCCCCAGACTAGAGTGCAGTGGCCGCTCCTGGCCACTGCAGCCTCAACCTGCTGGGCTCCGGCGATCCTTCCGCCTCAGCTTTCCAAGTAGTTGGAACTACAGGCACGCGCTACCACACCTGGCTAATTTTTGATTTATTGTAGAGATAAGGTCTCGCCAAGTTGCCCTGGCGGGTCTCAAACCCGTCGGCTCAGGCAATCCACTCACCACAGCCTCCCAAAGAGCTGGGATTATGGGTTGAGCCATCAAGCCCAGCTATATTTATTATCACTGCTAACAATATGGCAAAAAATTAACAGAGAGGTGAATAAGTAAACATTACATAATTGAGAATAAAAAGGAATGGGCAAAATGAGATTGCTGGTAAAAATCAGAGAATCCTAAGTGAAAGGCATTTTAATTTAACTTTAGCAGTGAATCTTTGTTATTTTACCAACAAGATAGGATAAAAAGAGAGAAAGAGGGAAAGCCTTAAAATATTTGGGACATTCAGTTATTTCAAAGGTTTTAAAAAACCATTCTAAAGATTTCTCCAAATTTATTTGATGTTTCAGGTAATTTACTTTAAACAAAATAATTTATCTCTAAATTGAAAGAGAATATTAAAGTGAATACCAATCCTTATTTCGAGGTTGCATTATTTTAATCCTATTCAACAAAATTGAGTATCCCTTCCATGTTATGAGCACATCTTTGTTCATAAAGAGCTTATGAGTTAGTGGTGGGGACGGGAAGTAAAGAGGAGTATACAAATAATTCTAATTTAATGTAAACATGCTAAGAGGATATGTTAAAAGACACAAAGCAAGTTTTATATGCGATGAAGCCTACAGGGAGAGTGAAATTGACATTTATTGAGAATGTAAAATGCTCCTGGTTATATTTAATCCTCATAACAGCTCTTTGAGGGATTTTTCAGATGAGGAAAGAAATAAAATAACTTATCTAAAATTAAACCTAGGTCTGTGAGACTCCACACCCTGTATCTTCCCTTTTTATCATGCTGTCTTCAGGGAAAAGAAGCTATCTGAGTTCCATTTGGACAGAAAGGTAGGGTTTTTGACAATTATTTCATTCTAAAAGTATTAAATATTAAACATGAAGTAGATACTGTTAAAGAATAATGACATGCTTAACATTCAGTGGCCACTCATGGATCCACTTCCCTAGTTTACAAATTGGAACAACATCCTCAATTTTGAACCTCTCAGCATGCAGTTCCCAGGCCTAACTCCTGTTCATCTGTCCTCGGACATAAGTGACAATCCTGAATTTTGTGCTTTTCATTCTCTCTTGCTTTTGTTTATATAATTTTACCTTGCCAAACCAACATTTTCTTTAGTTTTGCTTGTTCTTGACTTTCACATAAACGAAATTACTATGTGTATATGATGCAAAACTTTTCTCATTCAATTGCATGTTTCAAACATTGATTCACGCAGACGAGTGTTACTCAAGCTATTTTCACTGTTCTATAGCATTCCAGTTTATGAATATGCTGCCATTTATTTGACCATAATCCTATGGATGAGCATTTAAGTGGCATTTGCTATTATCAACAGTATTTCTCCGAGCACTCTTGTATCGCGTCTCCTAAGCTCACATTCTAGAGTGTTCCCAGGGTGTATACTTGTAGGGTATGCCTATTTTCAGTTTTAACAGATAATGCCACATGATTTCCAAAGTGGCTCTGCCAATTTCCACTACTACCACCAGAAGATTAGTGTTCTCAAACACTAACCCTTGATATTGCCAGACTTTTTGTTATTTGTCAATATGGTTTCTGTAAGAGGATGATCATTTCAGAGTTCTACTCTGCCATCTTGCTTAATTCACTCATTCTTAATCATTTTAAAAATGAGATCGTCTTTTTGTCACTGAATTTTTGGAGTTCTTTACATATTCTGTACCCTAATCTTTTGTCAGTTACATGACTTTTAGATGTAGGGTAGACTTGGAGAGAGGTTATGGATATCACAAGGACATCCCAGGTGAACTGAATCATAGGGGTAGAAACCCAGAGGAATGCTCAGGGAAACAACAATTAATCTCCTTTATAGAGAGTGGGGTAAATGTAGCTTAGTAATGGGAGATGAAGTTTAGAAAAAGACCTTGAGCCGGGCTCGGTGGCTCAGCCTGTAATCCCGCGCCTTTGGGAGGCTGAGGTGAATGGATTGCCTGAGCCCGCGGGTTCGAGACCCGCCTGGGCAGCGAGACCTCATCTCTACAATAAATCAAAAAATCAGCTGGGCGTGGTAGCGCACGCCTGTAATTCCGGCTACTTGGAAGGCTGAGGCAGAAGGATCGCCAGAGCCCAGCAGGTCGAGGCTGCGGTGGCCGGGAGTGGCCACTGCACTCCAGTCTGGGCGACAGAGTGAGAGTCCAACTCAAAAAAAAAAAAAAAGAAAAGGAACTTGAGTTTATTTTGTGGGAGATCTTGGGGAAATCAATTTTAATTCATTAATGCCAGACCTTAGCCTAAAGACAAATTTTATATCCATTTTCTAGAAGAGTTAAAAACAGAAATAGAATAAACAGCAGTATACTTTTCTCTCTTAATTCTGCACTTAAGAAAAATGTGTCTGCCTGTGAAAGGTTCAAGAATGGCTACCAAAAACACTTACATCCTATTCTCTCTCTTTTTTTAATTTTTTTTTGAGTTGGAGTCTCACTCTGTCACCCAGACTGGAGTGCAGTGGCTGCTCCCGGCCACTGCAGCCTCGAACTGCTGGGCTCCGAGGATCCTTCCGCCTCAGCCTTCCAAGTAGCTGGAACTACAGGTACGCACGCTACCATGCCTGGCTGATTTTTGATTTATTGTAGAGATGAGGTTTCGCCAAGTTGCCCAGGCGGGTCTCGAACCCGTGGGCTCAGGCAATCCACTCACCTCAGCCTCCCAAGGTGGGGGATTACAGGCTGAGCCACCGATCCCAGCTTCTTCTTCTTCTTCTTCTTTTTTTTTTTTTTTTAGAGACAGGATCTCCTTGTTTTGATACCCAGGCTAGAGTGTAGTGGCACAATCAGAGCTCACTGCAACCTTGAACTCCTGGGTTCAAGCAATTGTCCTGCCTCAGCCTCTCAAGTAGCTAGAACTACAGGCACACACCACAAGACCTAGCTAATTTCCTTTTATTTTCAGTAGAGACGGGATCTCACTATGTTGCCCAGGCTGGTCTCAAATTCCTAGGGTCAAGTGATCCTCTCACCTCAGCCTCCCAAAGAGCTGGGATTATAGGTTTGAGCCTGCATGCCTACCCCACACGCATTTTTAAAAGCAGAGAATCTTTGTTGCTGGATCAGAGTGACATGTGAACACATAGCCAGAGAGATGGAACATTTTAGGCTTCGAAGATGAAATAAGGGGGTCACAAACTAAGGAATATAGGATTCTCCCCTAGAGCCTCTAGAAAGAAAATCAGCTCTGGTGACAACTCAATTTTAGACCAGTGAGCCTCAGGTTGAACTTTTGATGTACAAAATTGTAAGATAATTAACTCACATTGTTTAAGCCACCAAGTTTTTTGTAATTTTTAACACTAGCAACAGAAAACTAATATGCTACATTACTGAACATATTTGAATTCAAAAAGCAATAGCAAAGCATTTTTTGCTGTTTCATTTCGTTTAAGCTACCTTGGGAGAAGAAAGAGACTTGAAAAACTTGAAATCCTGTTCTACTTCAAAGGGCTTGGGAGGAGTACGTTTGAAAAGTAAAGACATTGAGCTCATTTTCTTCCATCTGCATATAAAGATACAAAAAAAAAAAGTTAACTGTGTGTTCATATCTTTTATTCCCTGCCAACTAAACAAATATCTGTTATGCCCTTCTTCTCTGGTGCCCAAATTTTCTGGCTCCATGGCATCAGTCCCAATGACAATATCTCTGTACCTTACTCTTCTTCCACTTGGCTCCCTAGATTTCCCTTTATAGAAACCAGAGCAATTTATACCCAACTGGAACATTCCATGTAATTTAATTCATTAATAGCTATTGAAAAAACCTATATAGTAGGGATGGGAAACACCTTTTATAAAATCAATGCTTGACTTTTGTGTTCCTCATGAAAGCATCTCCTATAGTCAAAACTTAATTATGTATATATTTGGAAAGTCATAACTAAGCACTAAAAACATTTTCTTTTTTTGTTTTGTTTTTGTTTTTTGAGTTGGAGTCTTACTCTGTCGCCCAGACTGGAGTGCAGTGGCCGCTCCTGGCCACGCAGCCTCAACCTGCTGGACTCTGGCGATCCTTCCGCCTCAGCCTTCCAAGTAGTTGGAACTACAGGCGCGTACTACCACGCCCAGCTAATTTTTTTTATTTATTGTAGAGACGAGGTCTCGCCAAGTTGGCCAGGTGGGTCTCGAACCCACGGGCTCAGGCAATCCACTCACCTCGGCCTCCCAAAGTGCTGGGATTACAAGCTGAGCCACCGAGCCCGGCCTAAAAACATTTTCAAAGACAAAAAAAATGTTCTGAGATGAAGTCATTCTATAGAAAAAGGCCCATTTTGCTGTAGATAAAACATAATTATTTAGTAATAACAACATAATGGGAGCACATATTCTATACTCCAGTTATCCCAAATATACCATACCCTTCATTTTTCTGTATACACCATTTACATCTATTGCCTCTGCTTGTCGTTCTTTATTTGTTCCATGAATATCTCTTGAGTACTAGTGCTACGCACTGAGCTAAGAATTGGGGATACAGAGATATATAAAAAAGGTTTAGGTCCTCAACGAACTCACAGCATAGTAAAGAAGACACATATTAATAAATTAGAATCCATTTTCTTAAGTACTAAGGTATAAGACTAAGCAATTACACAAAAGGTAGGACTATCAACTTTGCTTTGAGAACATCTTGACCCCACCTTGATGAAGTTTAACTTTTCTTTCTTTCTTTTTTTTTTTTTTTTGTGGGCAGGTGTGTTTTCTTTTTTCTTAAAGATCTTAAAGATGTGGGGTACAATTCAGGGTTATGTATACAAATGTTCATTATGCAGGTACCCTTGTTGATGAAGTGTCCCCCTCTTACCCCTGGCAGTTTTCCTCAACTGTCAATCCCACCCCTTCTCCCCTGGCAGTTTCCCACTACTGTCAACCGTTTTCTTATAGTATTATAATTGTTCAAGTTCTGCTTATGAGTGAGAACATATGGTACACTCTGTTCTTTGTTTCTGTGATAGATCACTGAGTATGATCGACTCTAAATCCATCCAATTTGCTGTGAGGTCCATGTTTGTCCTTCTTTATGGCTGCGTAATATTCTGTTATGTATATGTACCACATTTTTTTTTTTATCAAGTCCCGCTTCGATGGGCAACACGGTTGGTTCCATGTTTTTGCTACTGTGAATAGAGCTACAACAAACATGCGTGTGCAGGTATCTTTTTTGTAGAATGATTTGAGTTTCTTCACGTATATTCCCAATAGGGGGATTGTGGGGTCATATGGGAAGTCAATTTCTAGTTCTTTCAGAAATCATCACACTGCCTTCAAAAGAAGTTGCACTAGTTTGCATTACCACGAGTAGCATAGAAATGTTCCTTTTTCTCCACATCCTCGCCAGCATCTGTTGTTTGTTTTATTAATGATGGCCATTATTACTCGGGTTAAGTAGTATCTCAATGTGGTTTTGATTTGCATTTCTCTGATGATGAGTAAGGCTGACCACTTTTTCACATGTCTGTTGTCTGCCCGTATATCTTCTTTTGCCCGCTTTTAATGGGGCTGTTTTTTTCTTTTTGGCGTGTTTGAGTTCCTTGTAAATCCTAGATGCTAGGCCTTTGTCAGATATACAGTTGGCAAATACTTTTTCCCATTCTATGGGCTGTCTCCCTGCTCTCCTGATGGTTTCTTTTGCTTTGTAGAAGCTCATCAGTTTGATGGGGTCCCACTTGTCTATCTTATCTCTTATGGCATGGGCACTTGGGGTTTGATCAGGAATTGGTCGCCAGTTCCAATTTACATAAGGATACCTCCTGCATTTTCTAAGGTTCTTATAGTTTGAGGTTTTATGTTTAGGTCTTTGATCCATTTAGAGTGGATTTTTGTGTATGGGGATAGGTAGGGGTCTTGTTTTAGTCTTCTGCATTTGGGTCAGCCAGTTTTCCCAGCACCATTTACTGAATAGATTCTCCTTTCCCTAGTGGTTGGTGGTGGAGGCTTTATCGAAGATGAGTTGGTTGAGAAATTGAGGTTTTGCTTCTGAAATCTCAATCCTGTTCCATGTTCCTTTGGTCTATATGTCTGTTCTTGTACCAACACCAGGCTGTTTTGACTATTGTAGCTTTATAATAAAGTTTAAAGTCTGGGAGTGTGATATCTCCTGCTTTGGTTTTTTGTTTTTTGGGTTTTTTTTGCTGAGGATTGTTTTGGCTATTCGTGGTCATTTATGTTTCCATATGAATTCCTGTATTGTTGCTTCTAGGCCTGAGAAGAATGGTGCTGGTAATTTGATGAATATTGCATTAAATCTGTAGATTGACTTAGGTAGAACGGACATCTTAACAATGTTGATTCTTCCAATCCATGGGCATGGAATATTTTCCCATAATCTTCTGCAAAACAAAGAAACCACCAAGAGAACAGAAAGACAACCCACAGACTGGGAAAAAATATTTGCCTACTCCATGTCTCACAAAGGCCTAACATCTAGGATCTACAAGGAACTCAAATGTGCTGAAAAGAAAAACAAAAAACAAAAAACAAACAAACAGCCTCATTACAAAGTGGGCAAAAGATATGAATAGATAGTTATCAAAAGAAGACATACAAGCAGCCAACAGATACATGAAAAAATGTTCAGCCTCACTAGTCTTCAAGGAGATGCAAATTAAAACTACACTGAGAGAACACCTAACTCCAGTCACAATGGCCATCATCAACAACTCAAAAAACAATAGATGCTGGAGAGGATGTGGTGAAAAGGGAACACTTCTACACTGTTGGTGTGAGTGTAAACTAGTATATCCTCTGTGGAAAACAGTGTGACGATTCCTAAAAGTTCTAAAAGTCGACCTTCCATATGAGCCCGCAATCCCCCTACTGGGAAAATACCCAGAAGAACTCAAATCACTCTATAAAAAAGATACTTGCTCACGTATGTTTATCGCAGCATTGTTCACAATAGCAAGAACATGGAACCAAACGTGCTACCCATCAAAAGAGGACCGGGTTAAAAAAAAAGTGGTACATGTATACAATGAAATATTACACAGCCATATAGAAGAACAAAATCATGAACTTCACAGCAACCTGGATGGACTTAGAGTCTATAATACTGAGTGATCTCTCACAGAAACAAAGAACTGAGTATCACATGTTCTCACTCATAAGTGGACCTTGAACTACTGTAATACTATAAGAAAAGGATTGACAGTAGCAGGAAACTGTGGGGGTGGGAGGTGGTATTGACAGTAGTGGAAATCTGCCTGGGGAGTTGGGGCACACCTCATCAACAAGGGTACTTGCACAATGAATATTTGTATACCTAACCCTGAATTGTACTCCACAATTTTAAAATAACAAAAATTTAAAAGTTTAAAAGAAAAATCATATCATCAGCAAAGAGAGATAACTTGACTTCCTTTATTTCTATTTGGATACCCCTGATTTCCTTCTCTTGTCTAATTGCCCTAGCTAGGACTTCCAACACAGTGTTGAACAAGAGGGGTGAGAGTGGGCAACAAGGCTTAGCTTTTCTATACCACGTCTTACATTTTAGCCTTCCCTCTCCTCCAGTACTCCTTGCTGATTAGTCAAGGCAAGCCTTGAACACCCTGATGGGGTCATGTGGAATCCTTTTTGATTGTTCTCAGATTGTTCCTGTTTTGATTTGAATTCTCTATGGCTTCTGATTCCTCCCTTCAATTCCTATTTTAGCCTCTCTACCATCCTTTGGATTAGCTAATGATGTTGGGTCTTCCCAGCTTTGGCTCACATAGGATTTTTCTGAAAGAACTTTGTCTTTGACAACCCCCAGTGATTCTTCCCACTTGGACTCATCTTCCCTCAGTTCCCTCGGCTCCCTCCGTTCTGGTCTGCAAGATGTAACCAGTCTAGGAAGGTCTGGCTCTCTGAAGGCTAGACAATCTGACATTCACCATCTAGAGTTGAGCTTTGCTGATATTGAAAGCTCAGATGAGTACCAATATCTTCCATTATGACAAATGCCTGACCACAGCCCAAATCATATGCAGACTGAAATTTGCAAAAAACACAACATCGCCTCTTACTAACATTCTAGTCTCTATCCTTCCACCCCCAAGCCTTTAAGCATGCTCAAGTCTCCCCAACAAACAAGCAATTTTTTTTGGATCTCCTTTGGCTAAATCCTATTTACCCTTTTACTAGCTTAAGAATTAGATGTTCCCAGAAGTACTACTATACTGAATTACAGCTTTTTGTTTATAAATTTCCCCTTTCCATTGCATCGCAAAATTATTGGTAAGTTCTGGGTCTTTCACTTTTGAATTCTCCAGAGCACAGTGTCACAGTATCATACTAGTTTAATTCTTATACATTCATTTAAAGAAAAGTCAGTGGTCTTACCTTTCCCGGTCAAATATCAGAGGGTATTCATATTTTTGCTTCTTCTCTGTGAACTTGCTTTCTTCTCTTATCTCTATGGGATATTCATTAACATCACAAGGCAAAATGAAATCTCTCATCTGTGACAAGTCAAAGTTCCTTTGCTGTCCAAAATATCCACAATAGTGACCATTGAAGGCATGCCACAGCCTGAAGAAGCAAAGAAAGGCATGAGAAACTAACTGAGAAATTCAGTGGAAGTTATTCTGTTCATCAGCTCATTTATATGGATTTATACTGGTCTATCAAGGGTTTTTTTTTTCTTTTGAGTTGAGTCTCACTCTATTGCCCAAGCTGGCGTGCAGTGGCACACATGATCACGGCTTTACTGTAGCCTTGACCTCTTAGGCTCAGGTGATCATTCTGCTTCAGCCTCTAGAGTAGCTGAGACTACAGGCATGTGCCTCCATACCCAGCTAATTAATTCATTCAAGTTTTATTTTTGTAGAGACAAGGTTTTGCTATGTTGTCCAGGCTGGTCTCAAACTGCTAGGCTCAAGTGATCCTTCTATCTTGGCTCCCAAAGTGCTGGGATTACAGGCGTGAACCACCACACCTGGCCTCCATCAAGGACTTTTGAGTCCAAGACTCTTTCTATTAAATATTGTGGAGTTGATCATAACATAAACACTTGTATTTGTTAGACTCTAGTCCACAAACTTTTGGGGAAATATCAGTTTGAATCTGTACTTATGAACCATTTATCAAAACTAGAAAACAAGAAGCAGATTTTTTCCCCAAAATAATGCTGCATATTCAAGCTAATCAGAACCCCCATTGACTAACAATCTATCAGTTGAACTAGATATTAGGATGGGCCTAATCTCAGCTGGATTCTTTTTGAATCAGTGTGGGAGTATAGACCTAGTGATGCTTTTTGTTGTTGCTGTTTTTGTTTTTGAGTCTCACTCTTGTTGCCCAGGCTGGAATGCAGCAGCACGCTCATGGCCACCGCAGCCTCCACCTGCGGGACTTAGGCGATCCTTCTGTCTCAGCCTTCTAAGTAGCTGGAACTACAGACACACGCCACCATGTTCAGCTAGTTTTTTTGTGATTTATTGTAGAGACAAGGTCTCACCAAGTTGCCTGGGTTGGTATCAAACCTGTGGGCTGAGGCAATCCTCTCGCCTTGGCCTCCCAAAGTGCTGGGATTACAGGCTGAGCCACCGCACCTGGCCACCAGTGATGCTTTTACTCTTATCAAGGTCTTCCCAACTTCAATCCATAATTGCGACTATTGTAAAAATACCATAATGATTTTTACAATTGAGTTATAAAATAGGATGGCAAGAGAATGGGCTCTTTATCCATATGCATTATCTCACCATCAATTCACTCCAAGAAGCCCTCTAGAAAGCCCATGTTCTTTAAAGTAATACAGAATATCATGAGCAGGAGGAATGTGTGCCTTGGGCCATGTGAAAAGATAAAATAGTATTGGAAGATGTTCCTTTTATTTCTTGATTTCAACCTCAGAGAAGCAAATGATAGAAACAAACATCATGTGCCTTGCTGCATTTATCCAAAAGGAGGAGGACAAGTGAAAGGAACTAAGAGAAGATTCTATAAAGTTCAAGTAATATTCCACCTCAAACAGGCAGATGCTGAGGAGGAGGCAGAAACAGAGGTATACAGTTGGAATTCCTCACACTTGACAGTGTCTGAGCACTAAACACTAGCACCTTATAACCCTTACATATGTTAATTCTCCAGCACTACAGAACCGTCATGGCCTTCACAGAGTCTTTACCAAAGAAAAATGGAGCAGCGCACTTTAAATGCAAAAGTTAGAAGAGTGAGGGACTAAATTGAGAACATCTCCTAATTTATTTTGCTCTAGGCCAGGACTGAAATGATTCTTGGTTTCCTTGTTTCTTATGCTTCCTGCTATGTGAAGCTCTCTCAAATAACTGATCTTGCCTCTCAGCTTGACTTCCTGGACCTCAAGCATGGATCCTTAGCTACCCTGTCTCACTTTGCCTTCCTGAAATGTTGTCTTCAGACTGATTACCTATCCTGTGGTCTCAGAGTTAAGTGTCAATTATGTTTGTTTCCCATTAAAACATCATGAACTTTTTGACAAACCAGATTTAGAAAGTTAAAATTGAATATCAATTTGGAAAGCAGCAGCTAGTATTAGCAAAAGAACATGGCTTAGTTACAAAGAAAGTTGTATACTGAGGCAGCCATTAATAAAGTCAGGCTCTTTGAACTTAATATCTAGGGAGACTTTCACTTGGAGGAATCGTAAAAGTAATTTCTCCATGCCAAGGGTACCTGGTTTGAGAAGTGCTATGGTTTGAATGTTTGTGTCCCCCATCACCAAATTCGTATGTTGAAATCTAATCTCCAGTGTGGTAGTTCTGAAGTTGAACCTTTGGGAGGTGTCTAGGTCACCGAGGGCTCTGCCTTCATGAATGAGATTAACACCCTTAACAAAGAGGCCTGTGCTGGGCATGGTGGTTTATGCCTGGAATCCCAGCACTTTGGGAGACTGAGGTAGAAAGATCACTTGACTACGGGAGTTCGAGACTAGCTTGGGCAGTAAAGTGAGACACTATCTCTACAAAAACATAGACAATTAGGCGGTCATGGTGGTATGTGCTTGTAGTCCTATCTACTTGAAAGGCTGAGGTAGGAGGATCACTTGAGTCCAGGAGGTTAAGGCTGCAGTGAGCCATAAATTGTGCCACTGCATTCCAGCCTAGGTGCCAGAGTGAAACTCTCTCAAAAAACAAAAACAAACAAACAAACAAAAAGACCAGAGGGATCTTTTTCTCCTCTTCTGTCATGTAAAAACACAGCTGGAAGGCATCATTTCCAAGGCAGAGAGCAAACTCTGAATCTGCTATTGCTTTGATCTTAGATATTTTAGCCTTCAGAACTGTAAGCAATAAATTTCTGTTGTTTATGAATTACCTAATCTGATGTATCTTGTTATAGTATCCCAAACAGACCACGACAAGCAGAGAATACTTACAATGACAGAGACATGTGAACATGTAATTGGGGTGTGTGTGTGTGTGTGTGTGTGTGTGTGTGTGTGTATGTATGTGTGTGTATTATAATCTCCAATTAGCAGTTCTGCTGGAAGATGCTGACAATAAGCTGGAGCAGAGACCAAAGGACTAAGTTATTAAGATCAGCCACGATAATGAAACTTCATGTTCATAATCTTTTCTACAAATAAAATGGCAGATGTCCTTTCTGACAGAGGAAGTAGCACTAACCATTGCCTCCAAATAGTTCCTTAACCTTATAGATTCACCTTGAAGTCAACATTTCTAAAAGTTCTGCTCATCCTTTCATCTTCTAAACATTTTCCTCTCTTCATATCTATCTTAATGAATGGCACTAACATACACCTAGTTGTATATGCCAGATGTCACTCTTGACATTTATCACTTCTCTCTCCTTTCAGTTCAAGTTCATGTCTTCTTGATTTTACCTCCTACATAGCTCTCAAATTAGTTGCCGCGTCCCAATCTAAGCCACTATATTCACCACTCACTTCTAACTGGTTTCCTTGTTCCCACTTCTGCTGCCCTACAATTTATTCTCCAGAAATATGTGAATCAAATCATGTTACTCCACTGCTTAAAATCCTTCAGTGGCTATTTCTTTTAGGGGAAAGATCCTACTAGACACCAGTGACCTTGTTCCTGCCTCACTCTTTAGGTTCAAGTCCATATAATTAGCTAGGGTCTATATAATTACAATCCAGGGATTTAATGCAACATAAAAATTTA
Source organism: Carlito syrichta (assembly GCF_000164805.1). Taxonomy (NCBI): domain Eukaryota; kingdom Metazoa; phylum Chordata; class Mammalia; order Primates; family Tarsiidae; genus Carlito; species Carlito syrichta. Next base: position 26,418 of record NW_007251204.1, on the reverse strand, counting down.
GGTGGAATTGCACCTCACCTTTGTTAAAATTTAAAAAGTCTCTTACTTTTTGTTTCTGCATGTTGTCTAATATACTTTTAAGCCTCTACCACTCTTTTTTTTTTTTTTTTTTGAGTTGGAGCCTCACTCTGTCGCCCAGACTGGAGTGCAGTGGCCACTCCCGGCCACCGCAGCCTGGACCTGCTAGGCTCTGGCGATCCTTCCGCCTCAGCCTTCTGAGTAGCCGGAATTACAGGCATGCGCTACCACGCCCGGCTGATTTTTTGATTTATTGTAGAGATGAGGTCTCGCTGCCCAGGCGGGTCTCGAACCTGCGGGCTCAGGCAATCCATTCACCTCAGCCTCCCAAAGTCGCGGGATTACAGGCTGAGCCACCGAGCCTGGCTGCCTCTACCACTCTTAATCTTACTTAGCTTCATTCTTTTAAGATAGTAATTAATTACCATGATTTTAAGATATTCCAATATGCAGCAAACTGTTTCTGGAAATGTCATGGCATTTCTTTATTTCTCTTTATATATGATTATAAGTTTTTATATGTTTTATGATTCTGTGTATAGGTACTTAGCATTATTTAGGTAACTAAAAACAAGTTGACTTTGCAAAATCAATCATAGTATCAATGAAATAATCAGCTTATTCACTTTTCTCAGTACTAATTGCTCTTTCGTTTGACTTTTCTATGACTTCTGTTTCTTAACCTCCTTCTGTGACCTTCTCTGGGCTAACTCTCTGAGGTATTTATCTTGCTAAATTATTTGAAATAATTCTACAATAAACTTACATGGAAAGAATTTTTTATACCTTTTGACATAGGTACATGGTACCTTATTTCTCTGTGCATAGAAGAGAATTCCAAATCAGTGGCCATCTTCTCAAAACAATTTTGTGTCCCTACTTATTTATGTATTTATTTAAATCAGTTTACCAAAATTGCATTTGAATTATATACTTCAAATTTAGCTTAAAATCCTTCATCTCTCATACTCAAAACCCTAAATTTACAGTATAAGGCCTTTTTAGCTTACCTTACTGAGCCATCAACAGAGGCAGTAAGTACCAGTTGTTTGTCTTCTACATAGATTATCTGAATAATTTCCAAAGAATGAGCACGCCAGGAGAGCCGCTGCTTGAATTTCTAGTTAACGACAATAAGGCATATCCATTGGAAGGAATATATGCTGGTCAAAATATAATCTTAAGTAAAATCATTTTTCTTCGAGATAAGTTTATAGGTACTCAGCATTCATTTAGAGTAAATGGTGTAGATGTCTGTGCAAGATGATGAAGTCCCTACCCTCAATTAGCTTTCTTGCTTGTTGGGCAACTAAAAGTCTCATTTTTAGAGATTTATTAATCTGCACATAACCCTGGGAGAGAAAGTAGTTTATGTCTTTGGCAATTTATCGTGTAATTGAGGATTAACAATTCATTTGGTTGATAATAAGTAGATGATCAGATGAAAGAAATGCCTTGGGAGAGGGTTGCTTAGGAAACTGATCGAGAATATATTCAGTAATAGAAGGAAACAGAGCTGGAAGGTGAGAACCAAAAGAGAGATTGGCAAAAGGAGTTTTCTGATTTTCAGATTTTTTCTGGAGATAGCGCTGGCTATTTTTTTTTTTTTTTTGGGGGGGGGAGGTTGGAGGGTGCTACAAGGAATTAACAAAAAAATAAATTAACAAAAAAACTGAGCCCAGCTCGTTTTCTTTCAAAAACATCATAAGGTTTGATTGGCTATATTTCTTCAAGATGTGGTTTATCCTCAAGTTTAGGGACCCCAATGGACCTCAGAAGACATATTCCTGAATTATGTAAACTAGAGTTGTCAACTGACCTGGAGAGCTTGCCCTGCAGTAACACCCCCTTTGAGAATATTTCCTCTTTATCACTGGCAAACCCAACTGACACATTACTCATTTCTGGTCATCTACCTAGGAGTATTGTGTGACTGAGTCCTGGCAGCTTGGAGTTCTCCTATGAGTCTCTTATTAATTTAAGTTTTAACAAAGGTGAGGTGCAATTCCACCTAAATTTCTTGGCTTTGTGATTCAGTTCCCTTTGGTTGTTCATAAAAAGCTAGGGTAAAATCTTCTGCATTCTCCTGTTTGTTATTATCTCAAAACTATTGAAGAATATTTGGTTTCCGAGATATCTTTTTCTGTCTTAGGATGGCATTCTCTAAGGCAAGTGTTTTTCTAACAAGGACCACATCTATGGTAAGATGAACATTTTACTTAATGAGCAAGTAAACACATATAAAAGGGGACCCAAAGAAACTAGAATTATCCTTTGGAGGCCGGGCCCTTGTAGTATAGGCTTTCCACACTAGGTAAGTATATTAGGAACCCATCAGCATCAGTGTACTAGCTAGTGTTGTCATGAGAGGATGGATTTAGCTTCAGTGAATTTTTTTTGGAGGTTCTTTCAACACGTTTGCCCATTTTTATGATGGATGATTTATGAGCACACCTACCCATGCTGTGCTGAGTATTCAGTAGTTTTTGACCAAAGATGGCATGATTCCCATACGCCACTCTCCTTGTTCACCTGATCTTGCCCCAAGCACCTTTTTTTTTTTTGCTGGATGAAAAAAAGTCCTCAAAGGGAAATGTCTTGCCGAGGTGGAAGACATGAAACAGAAAATGGCCGAAACACAAAAAGGCATCAAAATTGATGAATTCAAAAACTGTTTTCAGCAGTGTAAAAAAGTATTTCAATAGACGTATTGCATCAAGTTGAAAGTACTTTGAAGGTGACAAGTTTAAACATGTAAGAATAAATACACAATTTTTTATAAATAAATTCTGGGGTTTTTTGGATTCTCCCTTGTACATACATCTGCACATGTATCTGAAGTTTCACAAAAATATAGTTTCACAAAAAGATATTTACCTTACTATGTGAAATGCACACCAATATTATCTTTTCTATTCTATTGCACTTTTTTTTTTTTTCTACAAAGAAAGCACATTTAATTCCTTTTATGATCCCTTAGTGTATTACAATCTGCAATTAGGTACTATGACTGTTTTTCTGAATGTGTTATGTATAATCATATGTGTGGTTCTCTTTCTGTGGAGAGGTTTTGACTATCCTATCCTTAGAATCTATTTTTATCTCCTAGAGTTTCTTTTTAACAGTAATGTTGGCAGATAACAAGATCAACTTCTGGTTCTAGACTGACATATTAGGTTTTCATTACAGTAGCAATCTATAGTTGGAGCTGATTGAATATATTAGTACCTACTAGTTTAGTAATACTGTGACATTTTATAACCAGGTTCCATGGTTCTGTTGTATATTTATAAATAGGAGCCATGTTCAAACTAGTTAATAACATTGCCCAAGTACTGAAAAGGTTGAAATGAGATTGAATATGGAAGAATTTAAAATACATTATTAACATAGATTATCTTCAAATTGGTAAAAATGCTTTAAAATCATTTCCACTATTATTGTAACTCAGGATAATTTAATAACTTTGTTTGGACAATTTTTTCTTTGGAAAATTTGAAATATCTTGGTTGCTAGTTTATAGAAAGCCTATTTGCAAAACTGTAGGCTTTAAATGATATTCTTACCTATTTAAGTTAAAAATACAATATTAATAATCATTCCCAGAAGGAGAAAATAATAAGATAAACTTTCACCTATACATGGTTCAAGCATCTGACTTGTTTTTTTCCAGCTTTCAGTATTTTTGATCATTGTCAATTTATAGCTTTTGGTAAATGAAACTTAGTGTTTCACAAGTTGTTTGAACCTTATTGCTTTCCATTTGATATCATAAGTGTTATGTATGGGAAGAGTACTGAATTAGAGAAAAAAAAACCCTGGTTCTGGCCTTGAATCTATCATTAACTGTCTATGTACTCCTAGGCAAGTCATTCTCTGATTTACCCCTTGCAAGGTGAAGATAGACTAAAGTTGAATACCCAAACTATATAAAAGCTAGAATGGATTCTTTGAAACCAAAAGAAAATCCCATTGATCTAATGAAATAATATTTGAAACAGTAACTTTTCTAAGACACTCTGCAAGGAGTCACATCAATAATCAGTATATCCATATGTTAATCTCTGTAATCCAAAAATAAAGCATTACTATTTAAGTTAATATTTAGCATTTGGATCTCAAGTATTAACTTAAAGGAAAATAAGGTTATGTTAAAATAGTCTTTCCTTGGTGCAATCTTTATGTTGGGATTTCATCTGTAATATATGTAGATACACAGTAAGTCCCATACAGAAGAATGAGTTCCATTCCAAGAGCATGTTTGTAAGTCCAATTGGTTTGCAAATCCAACAAAGTTGGCCTAGGTACCCAACTAACACAATTGGCTATATAGTACTGTGTTGTAATAGGTTTATAAAACTTTTCATACAAATAATACATTAAAAAACATAAAAATAAAGAAAATATTTTAATCTTACAGTATAGCACATGAAGTGTACACCAGACACATGAACTATCTTATGTGACTGGATATATGAATGGACATTTGCATCTTTGAAAGTTTGCAACTTGAAGGTTTGTATGTAGGGGACTTTCTGTATTTATATGTCTGCATAAACACAATAAGTTCATATTTAAATGTTTATAAAATAAGACTGGTGTTGTTAATATAACACTAACCTAATGTAGAATAAAATGTGCCTGAATTGTAATGAGAATTTAAACTAGACATGAGAAAGAATTTCATGAATAGTTCTGCACTAAGTTTGCAAGGAAGGTTATGCAATGTCTTATAAAGATGCAAAATATGTAGAAACTGACTGTGAAGAACTAGATGATCTATGAACTCTTTAAACTCTGGGTTGCTATATATATTCTCACAAAAAAGTCAAAAGATAAAGAAGATGAAAAGTGACCAGTGGCTGACTTACTCTCTCCTCCTTCCCTCAATCACTTATTCATCACCTGTTTCCACCAGCAGACCATTATTATTTGTCATATAGCTTAATGTTCAATAGTATATGTGCCTTGAAAGTAGGACGTTTTTTATTTCTTTCTTTTGTGGTGTTTAGCACAGAGAAATGCTCAATAAATATGTACTGATTCATCAAAGTGGAAAACTAAAGTTCTTACCTTTTCATCATGAGGTGGATCCAGGAAAGAACTAATAGTGCAAAGGATGATGTGTCCTTCTGTATAAAATTTAAACATCAGAATCTTCAATTAGATATTGGATTATCTAAATAAATACTACCCAAACTTCCAAGTTATTTTAACTTAGGCATTTGTAATGGTAAATAAAATAGGATTAAAAAAAACCAAAAATGAGAGCAGAAATTTCATGTAAATATTTATATAGTAATTATTTTGGTTCTGCCTTAGGAAGTTTTAATGAGGTTATATTAGTCACTCAGAGTTAAAGTTCTTCTAGAAATCAGGTTAAATGATAATAGAAATAAATATGCCACTACTAAACTGAGTCTAAACTTTTACAGATATATTCATCCTATAATTCAAATGATAGTTATAAAAACTAGACAGCAAAAAGCAATGATGACTACACCAGGACATATCATACTTAAAACTGCAGGAAAACAAAGATAAATTTTAAAATTATTGAAGAAAGTCCGGTGGGAAAAAATTAAAAAATAATTACACCAAATTTCTCATCAGAAAAAATTGAGCAAGAAGATAGTGGAGTGAAATACTTAGTGATGAGAGAAAATAACTCTCAACTAGAATCCTATACCCTACAAAATTAGCTTTCACAAGTGAAGGAGAAATAAAAGACTTTCACAGATAAACAAAACTGAGGGAATTTGTCTACCAGTAGACCTACTTTATAAGAAATGGTAAAAGAAGTTCTTCAGAGAGAAGAAAAATGATATAGGTCAAAAACATACATCTCCTTAAATAAAGTAAAAACATTAGGTAAAAACTAAATTAAGACCAAAAAAACCCTTTTCTTTTTCTTCTCCTTTTTTTTTTTGAGTGATCTTTCTATCTCGGCAACCCTAGACTACAGGTACACACCACCATAACCAGGCAATTTTTTGTAGGAACTAGGTTTTGTTATGTTGCCCAGGCTGGTCTTGAATTCCTGGGCTCAAACAATCTGCCCACGTGAGTCTCCCAAGTCAAGTACTGGGATTGCAGTTGTGAGCCCCCATGTCTGGCATTTTTTTTTAACTCTTAATTGTGCTCACAGATAACAGTTTGTACACAATAATAACATTAACACTGCATTTGATGATTATAACTTTTAAATACTTAAAATGAATGACAGTAATTGTGCAAGGGTCAGGAGGGAAGAATTAAGAATACTTTGGTATAGATAGATAGATAGATAACTTGTACTACCCATAAAATGGCACGCGAAAATGGACATGGGTTAATTGCAAGTATATATTATAAATTCTAAGGCAATCACTTTAAAAAGTTTATAAGTATAATTAATATGCTATAAAAGGAGAGAAAATATAGTCATACAAAATGCTTAATTAAAACCACAAAAGGTGGGAAAAGAGTGGAGGATAAAAACAGTAACAACTTAAAACAGTAACAAATATGGTAGTTATTAATCCAACTATGTCAATAACCACAAAACGGTAACAAATATGGTAGATATTAATTCAACTACGTCAATAACCACTTTACATGTCAATGGTCTAAATACACCAAATAAAAGAAAGAGCTTGCTAGAGTGGATCAAAAACATGACCTAACTACATGTCTTCAAGAAACCTACTTTAAATATACATACATATAGATTAAAAGTAGAGGGATGAAAAAAGATACATAACATGCTAACTAATGAAAAGAAAGCAGATATAGCTATATTAATTTCAGACAGGGAAACTTCAGAGCAAGAAAAATTATTAGGGATAAAGAGGGGCATTAGCTAATGATAAAAGTATCAATTTTCAAATAAGATATAGTAATTCTTCATGTGTATACCCCTAACAACAGAGTAACAAAATATATGACAAAAACTGATGCAATTACAAGGATAAATAGATGAATCCATTATTATAATCAAAGACTTCAACATTCTTCTATCAGAAATAGACCAAGCAGGCAGAAAATCAGTAAGGATATAGTTAAACTCAACAACATCATCAATTAACTGAATATAATTAACATCTATAGATGACTTCATCCAACATCAGAAGAATACACATTCTTCTTAAGATCACATGGAACATTCTCCAAGGCAGACCACATTCTGGGTCATAGGGCACACCTCTGCAAATTTAAAAGAATAGAAATCATAAAATGTATTATTTTGGACCACAGTAGAATTAAAGTAGCCATCAGTAACAGAAAGATAATTAGAAAATTTCCAAATACAAAGTAGACCCCCTCAAAAAATGAATTGCTTTTTGGAGGGTGGGCCCCTTGTGGTACAGGCTTCCCCTGCCAGGTTAGTGTTCTAGGAACTCATTGGCATCAGAATACCAGATAGTGTTGTGAGACGCTGCATTTGGCGTCAGTGAATTTTTTTTGGAGATTCTTTTCAACATATTACCCATTTTATGATCGATAATTTACGAGTGCACCTGCCCACAACATACTGAATTTTCAGCAATTTTTGACCAAAAATGGCATGACGCCCCCATGCCCTACCCTCCCTATTGACTCAGTCTTGCCCTAAGAGACTTTTTTTGTTTGTTTGTTTCCTTGGATAAAAAAAAGTACTCAGTGGGAAACATTCTACCAACATGAAAGAGGCGAAACAAAAAATGGCAGAAGCACCAAAATGAATCAAAATTGAAGAGTTCAAAACTATTTTGGGCAGTGGAAAAAGTGTCTTGATAGAAGCATTGCATCAAACAGAGAGTACTTTAAAGGCAATTGAAGTTTAAACATGAAAGAATAAATACACAATTTTTAATAAATAAATTCCATTTTGGGGGGTAACCCCTCATACTTGGAGAAAGATGAAATTACAACTTATAGAAATTTATGGGATAAGGTAAGAGTAGTGCTCATGTGGAAAATTACACTGATGCATATATTAGAAAGGAAGGAATATCCAAAATCAACAATCTAAGCTTTTACCTTAGAAAAATAGAAATAAGATAGCAAATTAAATCCAAAGTTAGCAGAGAAAGAGGCTTAGTGAAAATTAGAGTAGACATCAGTAAAGTTGAAAAAACAGAAAATCTATAGTGACAATAAATAAAACCAAAATCTGATTGTTTGAAAAGATCAATAACATTTATAAAACTTTAGCCAGGCCACCTAACAAAAATAAAGAGAAGACACAAGTAATAATATCATAAATGGAAAAGAGGATACTACTATAGCTCTTATAGACATTAAAAGGATAAGAAAGAAATGCCATGAACCTTATGCCCATAATTTTGATAAATGGACCAATTCGAGATAAACATAATCTGCCAAAAATCACACAAGAAGGGAGAGACAATCTGAAATGCCCTATATTTATTAGATAAATTGAATCAATAAGTAATGATCTTCCCAAACAGAAAGCACCAGTCCCAGATGGATTTACTGGTGAATACTAACAAACATTTAAGAAAGAAATTTTGCTAAATTTCTACAGTATCTTTCAGAATATAGTAGCAGAGGAAATACTTCTTAACTCATCTTAGGAGAGTAGCCCTATCCTAATATGAAAACTGGAGAAAGACATTACAAGAAACAATAACAAAAATTACTACAGACCAATATCTCTTCTAAACATGGATGCAAAAATCTCAACAGAATAGCAAATTGAATTCAAGAAAGTATAAAAACATTGTACACCATGATCAAGTGGGGTTTATTTTAAATACACAAGGCTGATTTAACATTTGAAGATCAATTGACGCAATCCATCACATCAACAGAATAAAGAAGAAAAATCACATGATTTTATCAATAAATGCAGTTAAAGACATTTGACAAAATCCAATACCCACTCATGAGAAAACACTCAGTCTAGAAACAGACCTTACATCCTTTACAAAACAACAACAACAACAAAAAAAACCTCAAAATGGATCATAGAATTAAAAGGCAAAACTATAAAACTTCTAGAAGATAACAGAGAAGGAATTCTAGATGACCTTGAGTTTAGTGATATGACACCAAAGGCATTATCCATAAAAGAAACAATTGACAAAATTGATTTCATTAAAATAAAAAACTTCTGCTTTGAGAAAGACACTGGTAAGAGAACAAAAAGACAACCACAGGTTGGAAGAAAATATGTGTAGAAGATTTATCTAATACAGAACTGTTGTCCAAAATATACAAAGGGATCTTAAAACTCAACAATAAAAAAATGAGTAACCTGATTGAAAAATGGGCAAAATATCTGAACAACACCTCATCAAAGAAGATACATAGTTGGAAAATAAACATATGAAAAGATGTTTCGCATCAAATGTCATTAGGGAAATGTAAATTAAAACAAGGCACCACTACATACCTATTAGAATGACCAAAACCCAGAATACCGATAACACCAAATGTTGATGAAGATGTGGAACAACAGGAACCGCCATTCATTACTCATGAGAATGCAGAATGGTACAGTCACTTTGGAAGACAGTTTGACAGTTCCTTAAAAAACTAAATATACTCTTGCCATATGATCCAGCAATCACACTCTTTTGCATTTATCCTAAGGAGTTGAAAACTCATGTCTCCATAAAAACCTATACATGGATGTTTATAGCAGCTTTATTCATATGGGCAAAACTTGGAAACAACTAAGATGTCCTTCAGTAGGTGGATGAATAAACGAACTATGGTACATCTAGCCAGTGGAATATTATTCTGTGCTAAAAGGAAATGAACTGTCAAGCCATGGAACCATACGAGGAACTTGAATAGTACTAAATGAAATAAACTATGAAGAAAATGGTTGCCAGGGGTTGAGGGGAGGGAGGAACGAATATTCAGAACAGAGAATTTGGGGGGCAGTCAAACTATTCTGGTGATACTACAATGGTGGAAACATGTCATAAATTTTTTGAAACTTAAAATGTTTAACATCCACAGTGAGACCTAATGTAAACTAGGGACTTTGGGTGATAGTGGTGAGCCAATGTAGCTTCATCTATTGTAACAAAAGTATCACTGTAGGGCAGGATATTGATAGAGAAGGAGATGTGTGTGTTTGTTGGAGGGGGAGGGGGAGAGGTGTAATATGAAAACTCTGTCCCTTCTGCTCAATTTTTCTGTGAACCTAAAACTGCTCTAAAAAATAAAACCTATTAAAAAAGAAAAGCCGCAACTAATGATGTTTGAGGATGCCTGATTGAAATATAACCAGATAGCGACCTCCAGAGAAGTTATTTTAACATCTACCAAGGCATAGAAAAAGAATGCCTAAGGCCAGAATCTAGAAGTCTACATAATTTATAATGTTGATGAGGATGGATTGGATCCCAAACAATTTTTTAAGGATCCCATTCTATTTTTCAAGGATCATAGGCAAAAAATACAAATCTTAGGATAAGAATGGGCTATATAATAGAAAAGTGTTCTGGGCAGAGGCAAAGAAAGGAATAACCCTAATAGAGGCATGTTCTAGAAATTCTGTAGTTTCAAATTTTAGCACATGTATTTTGTTAGAAAAGGCTAACCACATAGCAGGCAAAGTTAATGAAAGAATGAGCCAGCATTCTTTCATAAAACGGAACAAGATTTTCCTAAGTTTTCTCTTCTATTCTGTTTTAAATAAAAATGGTATCTATATAAATTACAGAGATTGATAGATAAATGGCAATATGTTAAGAATAAAAATGACAGACTGTCGGTAAGCAATAAAACCAGATAAAATAGAGATAACTTTAAATAAATGTTGCAAATTTACTGATAATACTGAATGAAAATATAAACAGTAACTCTCAATAATGTCCAGAAGACTCAAATAATTGACAACACAAAATGGTTTGTTGCTACTTTTATAAAATAAATTTCGAAACGGGAAAAATGCTCTTAAAAGAGAAAACAAAAAAATTTAAGTTTAATGTAATAGCAGATCTAATATGGATAGAAATCTCAAGCTGACATTTGCAAACAGCAATCAGCAAAGGGGTGGGTATGGAGAAAAGGGAAAGAAAGTGAGCTAACTTTTCTGTTTTAACTGTAAAGATGTTGTTTTATTCTGATTCTAAAAGATTGGTTGTTTTGAAAAACTTAAAACATTAGAAAAGTTAGAAACTGATTTTTATATCTGCATACTCACATAATCCTTCAAAATATGGGAGATATAAAAATAAAATTCAAAAGACAGAAGAAAAGTAACAGAAAGGAATAATTTAAAGAAAGAATCATATCAGATGAAAGAATTAAGACCAATAGTATTAATTGTAACAAATATAACATGAAGTCCCCTACTGAGAACAAATAATCCATTTTCTTCCTATTCTTCCTACTGTTTTTATTAGTGAAGATGAATGCCACATAACCTTCGACATTAAAAATTAAAACTTTTTATTCTTCTCAAAAATGTGAGATATGGGAACAGAAATACGTTCATTTTAATGATGGAAGAATAGAATGCCTTACTCTAAATAAAGAGCTATGAATGAAATGGGTTCTCCTGACATTTATTTATTCTTCTATTTATTCAGCAGGTTATTCATAAAACTCTCTCATGCTTGTGCATACCTCTTAGTCATTCTTTTGTCTCAACAAATACCATGTATTTTTTCTAAAGCCATTTTTATAACATGTAGGTTTTTAAGTTGCCTGTGACTGAATATATATGAGTAAGAGTAATGACTCACCCACATTTCCAGCCAGTAGTATCCTGGTACATGAATCAGTATACAGCGATGTCAGAGAAATGGCGGAATGTTTTGTGAAAGGTAGCATATCTTTCAGTAGTCTTCCCTAAAATATAAGACAAATAAGGCTTTTTCTATAATAATACATTTTATAAAATCTTAATATTTAAAATGATTTTTTCAATAAATAATACATCTCAAGAGTTACCTTTACTTCTGAAACATGATTCTCTTCTTTGTAGTACAAATAATTTGAAGCTATCCATAGAGACTTATTTCCTTGAAATGAAATACCATATTGTGAAGCTACAGACAACTGCTAGTTATAAGTATCTAGACTCTGATTATTATACTATATCTCTATAGTAGGGGCTGTTTTTGCACCTTCTGTGACCCTTTTCACGCAGGTTCTCAAACATTATTTCTAATTATATATTCTCCTTTTAAGCAAACATTTAAAGGTGGATAGCCATTGTTTTAAAATTGAATATTGGTCTTTTCAGAAGTATTTATTTTTGAATATTGATACAAGATAAGAGGTGTAAGACTATTTTTTAGTGCTTCGTACAAGCCAGCACTGGAAAGGACTTTCAAACATTTTATCCTACTTAGAGAATAAACATATAAGTTGAGAAGAAAGAGTTTGAATTGGCTGCTAGTTTCCTGAGCCTTTACTTGGATATAATCTCTTCCCCTCCTGTTACTTCCACTCTTTATTTATCTGTCCGAAAAAAAGACATTGCAGTAATACCAAGATCATCTCAGGGAAAGTTACTGTTAGACTATCTTGTCTTTTTAAGCCAGAAGTTTTTTTTGTTTGTTTGTTTTCTGTTTTTCTAATAAGCTAAGGTCTAGTGATAGACTTGGAGGTTTTGTTGTTTTTTTTTGTATTTACAATCTTTTTATTTCTTCAAACTTGTTATTTATCAGGAATGACTGAAATAAAAAATATAATTGAGTCCCATCATCCTCATCATGGAAATGGCTTTAAGAGAAAACTGGTCAAATGAATATTATTGCTTCCCATTTTCAACCAGTAAATAGATGCCATTGATAGACAGCCATGGGTCTGTCAAGAATGTTCAAACTATGTTACATAACACAACATGCCTGTTCACAGGGGGAAAACTGGGAAATAACTTATGTGTACTTGATTTCATCGTACAAGACAAGCACAAAAGCACCACCGATGCCTCTGAGAACGTTGGACCATGCACCCTTGAAAAAAGCTCTGCTTCCTTCGTCACGGGCAATCTTTCTCCAGCAGTCAAGTGTGCCTGTGTACATGATATCAGTTCCTTTGTGCCCGGAATGCATCATCATGCAGTGACGACAGTGCCAAATGGATAGGAAGTCAACCCAGCAACGGCCGTGACAGACTGTGCGATCATCCAGCTGATGATGATGCGAGTATTCTTGGGATCTGGAAGCATTCCTTTTGCAGTATCATAGATACGGAAGTAGGCAGCTCGGTAGATGATAATACCCTGCACATTCACATTAAAGCCTTGGTACAGGCCCTTAATTCTATCAGATTTGTAGATCTTAACCAGGCAGTCACCGAGGCCTCTGAATTCCCTTTCAGCTCCGGCTTTACCCACATCAGCTGCTAGACGGGTATGGGCAAAATCAAAAGGGTACACAAAACACAAGGCTGTGGCCCCAGCGGCACTGCCTGATGCCAGATTCCCTGCAAAGTAGCGCCAAAACTGGGTCCTCTTGTCCACACCACCCAGGAAGATCTGCTTGTATTTATCTTTGAAGGCAAAGTTGAGAGTCTGGGTGGGGAAGTAGCTGATGACATTGGCCAGGTTACCACGCCAGAAGGACAGGACTCCCTGCTCCTTGGGGATACAGACCACGCAGTCTATAATGCCCTTGTATTGCTTATCTGCAGTGATTTGCTTCCTGGCATGCTGAACCTTCAGCAGCAGCTTGACCAGCTCGATGGGCACTACCGCAGTCTTGGATATGGCCGCCGCCATTCCACCTGCCAGAAAGTCCTTGGCGAAGGACACAGCAGCATCTGTCATATTGAAAGGAAAGAGGAGGCAGGAGACTGTGGAACAGGACTAGGCTGGGAACTGGCTTTGACTCTGGGGCTCTGGGGGAGACTTGGAGTTTTATCTGGCAGACAACTATGCTATTCTCTATTTTTGGATCCCATTACAGTATCTGCCCTACAAAACTGTTGCTGTTTTCTGAGTTTTGCTGTAGGAAGGAGCCTTAACACATGTGAGGACACTCCTCTGCTGTTCCAAGGATTTCGTTGTCATCATTCCCAGGCTACTCCAGATTCTTCCTTTCATCATCCACTCTAATCCCACCATCAGTTGTTGGAAATCTTCTGGTAAGTGAAAGTTATTTTTTTCTTTGTAAAATACTTAAGGACATTCAATATGATGTAATACCTTCTTCCTAGAGTTTAGTGAACTAAAAATATACCATATACTTAACATTTCAACCTTAATATATTCTTTTACTATAATACACAATTAATAGCCTTTAATATTATTTAAATGTCCAATAAACTAGGTAGTGGTGTATAGTAACAGCTCAACTTAAAAGAAGGATTTGAAATAGCTAAGTTAGCAGTTTTGATGACTTGATCTCTTAAGTAACAAAACTGGACTCGTGAACGGTTTGAGTAGCATTATCAGTGCACAGGTTGCAAAACCAGCAATTTGGCTAGAAGGTTGAAAAATATTAGAATTGGATGCCATATGGAAGAAGGCCAAGATTCATCTGATTATTCTATTTATCTTCTCATTCTTTCCTAATTTCAGAATTACTGGGCTCCATCACCTCTAGAGTCCACAAGCGGAGGTGTCCGTCCTCATGAGCGGTGACAAGGATAGGTGGCTGAGTTTCTGGTAGGTTGTTATCTCTGAGTTGCTTTTTGTCCACTGGCCGTTGCTCTCCCACCATGACATCTGTTTGTTCACCTATTGGAGAAAGTGATGAACCACCATGAAATTGACAATACTTGGAATTCCAAATTATCTGGAAAGCTAAAGAGGAGGCAGGCAGGAAAACAGCAAAAACAATGCATTCTTTTGCTACAATTTTTTTTTAACCCCAGAGAACTTCAATCAGGGTAGGGGAAAAAAAGGCATTAAAAAATGGAATTCTAGCTGGGTGCAGTGGCTCATGCCTGTAATCCCAGCACTTGGGAGGCAGAGACGAGGGGATTGCCTGAGCCCAGGGTCTTGAAACCAGCCTGCACAACTTGGCGAGACCTCATCTCTACAATAAGCCAAAAAAAGTAGTCGGGTGTGGTGGCACGCTTGTGGTTCCAGGTACTTGGAAGACTGAAGTGGAAGGATCGCCTGAGCCTAGCAGGTGGAGGCCGCAGTAGCCATGACTGTGTCACTATACTCCAGTCTGGGCGACAGAGTGAGACTTCAAATTTGAAAAATTGAATCCTGGATCACTGGAAAAATTTTAAGAGCCTACTTTTAGATGTATTGCAAAAGTCTCTATACCGTATATAACATCTAAAACTAGATGCTTATCCATAAGTCTTACACAACTAGAATGGTTTATAAATCCAATACTGGAAAAATGGACTGGCGACTAAGAAACTCAGTAACATTTTGGATTCTTAAAACTTACTATGGGTATTTAAGAAGGCATCATCATAATGAAAATTCTGCCTCTTGGACTACTGAATCCTATAGCATCTCAACATTTGATCACAAAAAGAGCATACAGTCATTAAAAGATTTCTGTCACTTAAACCCCTTGTTGCAAATAAGTTGTTTTATTATAAAGAAGAGAGATCCATACCAACCTTTAACCTCACTGTCAGGTATGCTTTGCTTGCTTCCCTGAATTAGAGGAGAAAAAGGAAAAATAATTAATGACATTGTAAGGAAATGAGATATACTGGATGCATAAATTCTCCAAACAGCTGAATTTGCATTTCTAAGCATTAATTTTTAAATTACTTTAAAATTTGTTTTTTGTAAACTGTATTGCAGAGATTTTCATGTCCAAAAATAGAGAATCCATAACAACATTTTTCTAGTGGCTAAAGTTCAGTATAACAATTAGAGTAATTAAAAGTCAAATGCATGTCCAGTTCTTAGTGTACATGATCTTTCATTCTATTGACAACCATGCAACCTAGTGTTTATTTTTCCCTTTTTACTGATGAGGACATAGAAACTCAGATTAAGTGACACTGCTGACGCTAATTAGATAATAATTGGGGGACTCGGATTCAAGTACAAGTTGGTCTGGTTTTTATGTTCACTAAGTTTATTCTTTCCACCATGAAATTTGAAAATAGTTTTCACAGTGAAAACTTTCCTTCAGCCAAAATCCTAACTAGAAATGTACTGTGTAAAAATATATAAAATTGGAACTGAGAACAGTTCAAAACATTGCATTACATTATATGTTGCAATGTAGTTACAATACCTGCTTTCTTCTTCTTCTTGGGAAATATGTATAATACTTATTAGCAAGAGATAGTCTAAAATTACTTTATTATTTTACAAATGTGAAAATAATGTGCATAATTTGTTTTATTCATGATCATGTATTGGTTATTCACAGATGTAAAAGCTTTGAAAAAAGAGGAAAAAGATTGAAGAAAACAATTTAGACATTGATGTTTTGATAAAACAAAAAAGTTTTTATATGTAGATGTATACACACAGAATTTTTTCACCTTTTCTTTCTAGCAAAGGCAGGGCTCAAATGCTCATGATCACTATTTCTTATTTTTATTTATTATTTTTTTTGAGTAGGAGTCTCACTCTGTTACCCAGGCTGGATAACAGTGGCACGCTCCTGGCCACTGCAGCCTTTACCTGCTGGGTTCAAGCAATCCTTCTGCCTCAGTTTTCCAAGTAGCTGGAACTGCAGGCATGTGCCACCTCGCCCGGCTAATTTTTTAATTTATTGTAGAGACTAGGTCTCGCCAAGTTGCCCAGGCTGGTCTCAAACTTGTGGGCTCAGGCAATCCCCTTACCTCGGCCTCCAAAAGTGCTGGGATTATAGGCATGAAGCACTGTGCCTGGCCTTGATCATTATTTTTAAAACAACATTGACACTGAGTGTGAGAGAAAGAGATACTCTCGCTGTGTCTTACTTACCTTGCTACTCTGTGGACCCTTGCTTGAGTCACACTGGGAAGAAGAGCATATGGAATCCTGACTTGATCTCCTACAAGGAGAGGGAGAAAGCCCAAAGATGAAAAGATATTCATATTCAAAGGGTGCTCTTCTCTGCTTTAATTTCAGTTGATTGGTTCTTTTATCGTCTATGGACCCTGAGTCATTCATTTGTGAAACAAAGTGCACCCTATATTTTGTATAGAAAATGTTCATCAATATGGTGTTGGAGGAGACTTTTGTGGAGCCTCAGCAAATAAAGTTTATTGCTGTTTGGGCCTGGAAGTTAAAAGTCTAGCACATCCCACTGCTAAGGCTGGATTTAGTCCTAGAGGCTCTTACAATGAAATGGCAGGGAGTAGGGTGGCAGCGCAGGATTTTACAAACCTGGCTAACTTCCTGCTCTATAGGCCTGCTCTTCTGGCCTGATCCTGTCTCTGCAGGGCTCTGCTGAACTGAACTGAAAAGTGGTGTGGGGTGCTGATGTAGATCATGTAAACCAGTCCTCAAAACATTCTAGAAATAGGATGAAATTTCAAGCCAAGGAGTAGGAAAAATGTTTTGTCTGGGTAACCCAAAACTAGCACAGAAACTTTTATCTTTTATTTTAAAAATATTTTTGTTTTATTTTACAGATGTGGAATACAACTCAGGAGTAGGTATACAAATGGCCGTTGTGCTGGTAAAGTTTGGGCCTCCCTTTGGTCCCCCCTTCACCTGGTTTGAGATCAGGTACCCTTAGTGATGAGGTGTGCCCCTCCCTCCCCTGGCAGTGTCTCGTTACTGCCAATCCCTTTCTTATAGTGCGATGATCATTGTTCAGGGCCCGCTTATGAGTGAGATGTGGTATTCAGTTCTTTGTTTGTGTGATATATCTGACATTGCATATCGCCTGCAAAACAGCACTCTCAAGCTAATATTAATCGGAAAAAATGCTTTTTCTTAAGTACTTAAAAAACAGTCCCCTGCTCCCTCAGACATGGATGGAGATTGCTCAGTTACAGTAAATGGTATGTGAGATCTCCTGCCAAATGATCTTCCATACTTGCTGTGCAAGTCCTTCCTTCTGCTTCACATCAGTGCTTGCAGTGTTCGATTTTGCCTAAAAATATGGCCAAGTGAGCATTTTCTGCTACAGTTGTAAAGGGTACTGTGAGGTTATCCTCATGACTACCCCACCTACAAAAAGACAGCTGAAGTCAAGTCGTCGGCCCAGTTTATGTCTTACTTCAGCTATCTCTTCCTTAATGTGGGAAGGAAGATCATTGTTTTTATAGCATCCACACTTATTTGAGTTACCTTGCACATTCAGGGGTGCGAAAGAGGAACAGTATGTCATTAATTCTAAAGCGCTTGGGATCCAAGTCAGGATCCCCAGTGGAGCAATCTTCAGGTCGGTACCTGGAAATAGGTATAGGTTTACATGATAAAAACTCACAGATTAGGTAGCTTACAGTACCTAGATTACATATTTCCTGAAGGACTAATCAATTCCTCACATTTAGATGCCATTGAGCATGAAGAAAACCCAGAGGAGGAGCGTTTGAACATATCTTCCTTAGTAAGATTCTTTATAACATGACCATTCTTTGAGAAGTCTTTTAACTCAACTAACTGGTCTAGAGTTAGTTGAGTTAAAAGGCTTCTGAACCAGTAATGGACATGTTATAAAGAATGGTCAGAGAATGGGCTTATGAAATTCTGTGGAGGAACCTCCTGGAGGTTTCATATAGTTTAAAGAATAGAATTCTACTCTTTGAACAAGTGGAATGACAACTTTGAACGAAATATGGTCATTACCTCCAAGGAGCTTATAATCGAGTGACAAACAGGTCATCCAGTGATTGCACTGCTCTTGCTGCTCCAGTCTCCTGTTGTCCCAGATTACAAGGAACCATACACCTTCCTAGGCAGTTTCCTGGGAAAGAGCAACCATCCCTAACACCTGCAATTACACTTCGTGCTTGGCTCATAAAGCCACGTTTAACATTCCTTATAGCAAATAGACCTTATAGCAAAGTACCCCATTTTCTCTAGTGGAAATGACTTCTGCTAATTTGACCTGATAAATGATGAAGGAATTTCCTGAAAAGTGAAACTCAAAAGAGAACTCTGTGAGCTTGATGACTTGTTGTTTCATTTTTTTAAAAAAACCAGATATTCTGTTTTGCAGATGAGCTAAATGGGGAAGTGAAGTATTAACTTCAAGAATGATAAGTTTGGGATCCAAAAAACATGTGGCTTAGAATAGAAAGAGAAGGGTTTTTTCTCCTTTTTTGGTGTAGGGGTATTAGGCAGACTTTGAGGTAGACATTGAAATGGCCTCTGCCATGAATATGAAACTATTTTCAATTCTAGAACCTTTAAAGCTGGGTCTCAATTACCTTACACGCTTCTGTGCTAAATTATATGTTTTGAAAAATCCTGCAGTGATTCTAAATCAATTGTTTTTGCATAATCATCTGCTTATAGAAAAGAGACACTATGTATGATCCACTATGGTTAACTGTTTTTCTGATTGGGTGTTGAATTTGCATGCATCTCTTGGCGGAATGTCTGGCACTTCAATAAAGGAGTTGTCCACTTTTCAATTGGGGTTATTCTCAGGAGAGTTGTCCCCTCTTTAGGTTATGGGATCAAGACTATGGTCTTTTTAGTCTATCTGCTTTCCCTTCTTATAGTGAGTCATACATAAGCTGACATAGTGTAAGAACTGCATTAACAAGAGGGTGAGGAAGTGTGCAGTGCATATACATCAAATGACCAGTATACAGTCTGTGAGAAAAGCCTCAGGACAAGGGTTGAAGAGAAGGAACAGAAGGAGGACAGGAATTCTAGGGGCAGGATCCAGGAGGATATGGGGTGAGGTGCAGAGAGAAGGATCTACAGAAACAGCTATTTCTACTAAAGATTCATAGAGAATAAACCAAGAGTCCAAACAAGAAAGGATTACTGATTCTCAAAGGTTTGTTAAAAGTAATAACTTAGACCTAGACGGGAAGGGGCATGGGGTCCAAGTACTCTAGGAGTATGTAAGATATTGTAAATAGAGAGGCAGAGAGTTCTGTATTTCCCTTTTCTTTTCTGTATCCTTTCCAACTCTCTCTTCTCTCTCTCTCTCTCTCTCTCTCTCTCTCCCCCCCACTTTGGTTCTTCCCTATATATGTATATATAGCTTATCTTCCCCCAAATCCATAGAAAACATTTCTTTCTTTTTTGTTTTTGAGTCAGGGTCTCACTCTGTCACCCAGGTTTGAGTGCAGTGTCACGCTCATGGCTCACTGCATCCTGGACCTCCAGAGTTCAGGTGAGCCTTTCACCTCAACCTCCTGAGTAGCTGGGACTACCGGACTACCTGGCTATTTTTTTTTTCTAGAGATGAGGTCTTGCTATGTTATCTAGACTGGTCTTGAGCTCCTGGGCCTGACAGTCCTCCCATCTTGGTCTCCCAAAGTGCTGGGATTACAGGCATGAGCTTGGCCCTTGATCTTATTTTCATTTTTTGGTTAATCTTTTTGGCCATCTTGTATATCAAAGTAAGTTTTTACAAACTCCCTCGATATAGCGTTTTCACACATGGCCCTTGCACACATTCTAGTTATACAACTGGGAAGAGCTTGTTATTTACAATCCTTCCATCCAAGTAATTCAATGTTACATTAGTTCCTTTGCAACCAATGCCGAGAACAGTTAGAAATGGTTGGCAGGGGGAGGGTAAAGATTTTGGCTATGGTACAAGACAAATCTAATTTGTTGAGATGTAGAATTGTATCTGCCACATGGGCCCTTGTAATAATTGGATTTGTTGGGGTGGTAAATGAGAAGGAAAAGCCAATGAGATGCCTCTCACCATTTGACTTTGGTGACTGAACAGGTGGAAGTGGGGAATATAGGAAGAAAAGAAGTTTAGGAAGGGTAGGTTGGCAAGAAGTTTTATGCAGGTGGGACCTTAAATGTCTTGGTAGCAAACTCAATGGAAGTTGGCTGTAGGTGGTTGGATTGTGTATTTGAAGATTAGCGTTTGAAATTATTGAGTAATTTTTTTTTTTCTTTTTTTTTGAGTTGGAGTCTCACTCTGTCGCCCAGACTGGAGTGCAGTGGCCACTCCCAGCCACCGCAGCCTCGACCTGCTGGGCTCCGGCGATCCTTCCGCCTCAGCCTTCCGAGTAGCTGGAATTACAGGCGTGCGCTACCACGCCCTGGCTGACTTTTGATTTATTGTAGAGATGAGGTCTCGCTGCCCAGGCGGGTCTCAAACCCGCGGGCTCAGGCAATCCACTCACCTCAGCTTCCCAAAGGCGAGGGATTACAGGCTGAGCCACCGAGCCCGGCTTATTGAGTATTTTAAGTATTTGTGAAGATCATAAATTTGGACAAGATCATACCCAAAAAGTGTATACTAGTGTGAGAAGAGTAAGGGTCAAAGCTCTTAGGAATACAGATACTTAAGATTCACCTTGTTCATATCATTCTTGGAATTAGACACTTACAACATAGTGTCTTCAGGCATATAACCTCCAGGGAAGTCTCCCTTGAGAGCTAACACCATCCTTCCTTTTTTTTTTTTTTTTTAAGTGGCATCTCACACTCTGTTACCCAGGCTGGAATGCAGTGGCACGATTAGGGCTCACCGCTGCTTTGACCTCCTGGGCTCAGGAGATCCTTCCACCTTAGTGTCCCAAGTAGCTGAGACTACAAGTGTGCACTACCTTACCTGGCTAACTTTTTGTTGTTTTGTAGAGATGATCTCTTACTATGTTGATTAGGCTGGTCTTGAACTCCTGGGCTCAAGCAATCCTCCCACCTCAGTCTTCCAAAGTGCTGAGATTATAGGCATGAGCCACTGCACCTGACCACCACTTTTACTTATTGCTCTTTTTTTTTCTTTTCGAGTACTGCATGTTACTTTGGCTCTTCTGTAGTACAATTTTTACATTTTTTTAAGGAAAAGACACAACTTACACTTCTTTGACACAAGATGTTACAAAATTCCATAAGATGATCACACCATTCAAGGTTCCAGCAGCTATCAAATTATGTCCTTCTACTTGTAATAAATCAATGCAGGTCACTTCAATACTGATAGCAGGATTCTGGAGAAAAAAGGAAACAGACTCATCTGACCATCATGAATACAATATCTAACCACAGTACAAATGCTCCGAGCATACTTTGTAATTGGCATGAACTTAAGACAAAATGTCATATTATATACTTTTTAATCCTAGAGCACGAAACTTAGTAAAATCTATTCTCTGTCATGAAATGAAACTTGCAGAATTCATTAAAACAACAAAAATATACCCTCCCTCTTTATTGATTTTGTTAGCTCTGCTTTATGCTTCCTTACCAACCATTAGACTGCCTTCCCATCTTTCTTTTTCCTTCCTTTTTTGAAATAATATTCTAAGTTAGCTGCTCCTACTTGCTGACTTTCCTTTCACTAGCCAGCTCTCGTTGTCTGGCTTCCACTCCATATCACTCTGTGGAAGTTTTCCCTATTTATCACTGGCTTCCTATTGGAAGTTGACTTCCTATTTCCTGCTCTATTGGATATTTTTCAATTGTGTTCTAGCTTGGGCAACAAAGTGAGACTCCAACTCAAAAAAACAAAAATAAAACAAACAAAATACAACAACATAAAGTACTCAGACAAAGTGTTGATTACTATGCAATTTGAAAGTGAATATCAAAGACATGCATATGACTTGTTGGGGGCATAGAAGAGTGACCTCTGAATAAGATTAGAGGTCAGTTACTACTCTCAATTGCCACTCTCCATTATTCTCTTCTTCCTCAAACTCCTTACTCTCTTGACATCCTCAACACTAGGCTTTTCTGGGTTTATTTATGTCCCTATGATCCCTTCTTTTCTGATTCCTGATTAGTATCGTTTGCCAAAGCTTTAAATATTAATAGACTTAGGGTTTATCCTCACCTTGTTTGCTTTTTTCTTTTTCCAACTCTATCTTTCTGAGAAATATCTTCTCCTTATATCTTAGTAATCATCTCAATGTTAACGACCTAATAATCTAGTCCTTTCCCACAAGCTTCAGGCTTGCATATTTAATTATTTAGACATTTTACAGGTATCTCAAAGTCAGTATGTCTAACTCATCATCTTCTTAAGCATGTGGGTTCTATTTTTACCTCACTGAGTAACACTACTTCTCAATCCATCATTAAAGTTAGAAATTCTGAGGGTGTCCTTGATTCCATCCTTTTTCTCAGTACCCACTTCTCTCAACTGCATGGCCTCGATTATTAATTATTCAAGTGCCAGTTCTGCTACTTCTACGGCATAAATGTTTTATGAAACCTTTCCTTCCTCATCCTCACTGTTATGACCTTATACCTTTTAACTAAAACAGTAGCTACTGCCTAAATTTTCTGCCTTTCATCTGTCCCATTAAAATCTGTCATCCAAGGAGCATCAAAGCTAAACTACTCACAACACAAATCTGATTATGTCATATCTCATTTAAAGTTCTTCAATGGTTTCCATTTCTTGTAGGATACTGAAGCTCCTTATTATTGTAAGTGTGGTCTGGTTTCTACTTACTGGTTCATCTCCATCTTTTACCAGTCACAATTTCACTCCAGCCACACTGAAATTCTTGTTGTTATCCTTTGCAAACCATGCAGTGTCCTACCTCCATGACTTTGCTCACGTTATCTTCTCTACTTGGGATTCACTTTGTCTTTTCACTTCCCTCCAGAAACTCCCTACCTAGACCAAGTTAATTCCTGATAATTCTTTAAATCTAATATAGCAATTATCTGCTTCAGGACCCTTCCCTTATCCCCAGACTTCTAAATTCTTTGCTATACTTCTTTCGTACAGGTAAGATACCTCATTAATCTTGGCATTCCCGGCACTAAGTACAGGGCTTGATACATTTTAGGTATTCATTAAAGAAGCCTTCATAAATAAAAGAGTTTTAAGGTAAGAATTTCCATGCAGAATCCAATTATTTTCCTAACTGACTTTTGCAAACGTTCAATCTATGGAGTAATTGTAAAGTATGTGGCAAAAAGGAAGTACTATGGTGCTAATTATGATAAATACAAAAAAATAAGCTTTCAAAATCAGAGGTGACTTACACTTGTGTTAAAATTCTAAAAGACACTTTATTGAAGTTCAATAATTTAGTCTATAATTTATTACAATTTTATTTGAAGAAATTGTCTTTTTGCTACCCATGCAATTATTTTCCAACTGCCTGGTTCTGACTCACTATGCATTCATCTTCTTTCTGTTTTTATTGGTTATAAATAAGGTCTAATATATTAAATATATATAACTGAACTGAATGTTTCCAAAGATGTATAAAGTTGAGAAGGAAGGCTGAGAAGGAAAGTATGCTAAAATTACTATAGGAGGAGATACATTTTATTCTATCTTTTGTGTACACTACATGATAATGTGATTGTGACATAGTCACTGCATATATTGATTTCAAAGTTCTTTTAACTAATCGTAAAACCTACTTATTATTTAAGGTAGCAAGTTTAGAAACTAGTTCTAAATTGTCATTTGTTTCAATATGAGGAAAAATAATACAGTATCTCTCTGTCTTATGGAAAAAATGATAGGAGAGGGATCCCCAATGGCCACAATGGAGCAGTAGACTGATGCCTCTCTCACTGATCAAGGCAGAGTGTAGGCACTCAACAGTCAATAGAAGCAGGCACCCTGAACAGTGTTGGATGGGTGAAGCACCCTGAACCCAGCAGAGGTCTCTTTAAACACATAGACAGCAGAAAGCAGAGTTTCAGGGGGCAGACACTGGATTCCATGTGCCCCATCCTCCACAGTGCAATAGGTTCACATAGGAACTGAAGCCCTGCCCTGTGTGCAAGAAGGAGTAAGTGATTTTGACATACTCTGGGTCGATTATCCCCTCCCAAACACACACAAATCATTGGTCCCAAGTAAGAGGAGTCCTGGTCAGGGCACAGAAGCTGGGAACCAGAGCCCAAGTGGAACAGGAAACAATCCCACACTCAGACAGCCTCCAAGTGTATGCCTTCTGCCAGCAGAGCCCAATGGCCAGCTCCTAGGCTGGGAAAACTCACCTACAGATTATACTTGGCTGGTATCCACCACCAATATCTGGCATCCAACCCCTGCCCCAGATCGGGGCGGATCTCCTGCCAGCTCTGAGCACCCACAGAGTATATTCCCCTTCTCCTCTCCCCTCATGGGAGGGAGCTTAGTCTCTTTCAGGTGCTGAGCATGGACTTGAATGGTGAGGGAATGAAACAGAAAGCACCTGAAGTCCATCCTTGCAGGAAGTCTTCTGGGCTGAAAACTGCAAATAGCAAACAGGGGACCCATGGCCCCACCCATTCCCCACAGAGTACTTGCAATGGGGGCTGAAAACCAGCCCCACCAGACTAATTGTGGGAAAAACTCTGCAGCAGAAAAGCCTGGAACAGAAGTGAATGTCTTTCTGTCACTGAGTGATCTATATTGAACAACAGAAAAGGCCCTAGAGCAGAAAGATATTAACTAGCTTCAAAACAACAAAACCAAGGAAGAAAGATAAAGAGGGAAGAGTTGTTTTTCATGAATAAACACAGGAAACCCTAATAGTTTTAAAGAAAAAGCAGCTATTAGTGAACAAACAATGGAAGCCCCACAGAATGGCAGTCACAGAACTCAGAGATTGGATAGCTAAAATGAATAAGGAGAGTCACTAGAAAATAGAAGCAAAACTCACCCAAGTCATGCAGGAAGTAGATTTGGCTTATTTCAGAAAGGCTCATTCTGAAATACTGAAAATGAAGAACTTCATCCTGGAATTTAAAAACATAATAACAAGCATAGGGAACAGGATCAATCAGGCAGAGGAAAGAATCTCAGAGCTTACAGACTAAAATATGGAACTAACTCAGCCTATCAAATCCATAGAAAAGAGACTCAAAAAGAATGAGCAAAACCTCCAAGAAACATGGGACTATGTCAAGAAGATAATTTATGCCTGATTGGTATCCCGAAGCAGAAAGGGAAACTGAGGACACCATGAAACAAGTATTCCAAGAAGTTATCCAATAAATCTTCGGACATCTCCCTAGAGAGGTGACCATTCAAGCACAAGAGACTCAGAGAACCCTCTTGCAAGGTATCACATGAAGAGACCATTCCCAAGACACATAGTAATCCACCTCCACAAAGTAAGCATGAAAACAAATCCTGAAGTCATCAGGAGAGAAGGATCAGATAACCTATGGGGAAGATCTATCAGAATTTCTCCAGACATATCTTCAGAAACACTACAAGACAAAAGGAACTGAAGTCTCAGTTGTAATGTTATCAAAGATAAGCAATTTCATCCAAGACTCTGCCAAGCCAAGGTTCATCAGTGATGGAGAATTAAAATCCAATCCCTAAGATAATATGCTACCTCTAGACCAGTCCTTCAGGAAATGCTTAAGAAGGTGTTCAACACAGAAACAAAAGAATGATCATACCCATCACAAAAGTACAGGCAAGCAGAGTTAGCGGAGCATACAGATTATGCAAAAAGAAACACACACACACACACACACACACACACACAAATAAAAAAAAAAAAAAAAAT